>NW_028258320.1:43243560-43395075 GCF_053883595.1 Heterocephalus glaber | reverse complement strand
TGCCTTGATGGTTTGTGTTGAGAAGTCTGCTGTGTTTCTGATGGGCTTTCCTTTGTATTTGATTTGTTTCTTTTCTCTGACTGCTTGGAGAACTTTGTTCTTCTGTTGTGTTTCTGGAATCTTAACAATTGTATGCCTATGTGCAGATTTTTTTTGATCAAGGCTATTTGGAGTCCTATATGCCTCACTTATCTGTATGTCAAGGTCTTTTCCCCTGCTTGGGAAGTTTTCTGCCATTATTTCTGTGAAGAGATTTTTTATGTCATCTGCACTCTCTCCTGTTTCTTCATTGAGCCCAATCAGTCTTATGTTATTCTTCTTTGCATCATCTAGCAGCTGCTGGATTGATTTCTCATGTTCCCTTATAATTTTGAAGTAATTTTTCTTTTCCTGGTCACTAATTGCAGTCTTATCTTGTATATCTGAAATTCTGTCCTCACACTGGCTCATTCTGCTGTGTAGACTTTCAATGGAGTTTTTAATGTCCTGGAACTCTATTTGCATCTGTTTTATGGATTCCATTTGTTTCTTATGTTGGAATTCCATCATGTTCCTCAGCTCCTCTCTAGATTTATTAATCATGTCTTGCACTAGGGGCACAATTTCTCCTGTTACCTGAGAAATTATTTCTGATTTCATTTTTTCCAGATCCCCTTTTGTTGGCAGTTCAGTGGGTCCAGGTGGTTGAGTATCAGAGAGTTCCATTTCATTTCCCTTTGGGGTTGCTGTAGGTGATCTGGAAGTTTGGTTTTGAGACTTATTTATGTATTTTCTCATTTCGACTGGGCCAGGGGGCTGTTAGTGCCTGCACAGATTACCTCCTCTGAGCTGGGAGAGGTGGGACAGGGGATGCAAGCAGCGGTAGGGATGGAGACCCAAAAGCCCTTTCCTTTGGGCTGGGAGCAGAGGGAGGGATGGTGGCCGGGATGCCCCTTCCTCTGGACCAGGAGCAGTGGGATGGTGGCTCAGAAGCCCCTCCCTCTGGGCCGGGAGAGCTGGGAGGGATGGTGGCCTGGAAGCCCCTTCCTCTGGGCCAGGAGCAGCAGGACAGAAGGTGACCCAAAAGCCCTTTCCTCTGGGTTGGGAGCAGCAGGAGGGATGGTGACTGGGAAGCCCCTTCCTCTGGACCAGGAGCAGTGGGACGACGGCTCAGAAGCCCCTACCTCTGGGCCAGGAACAGTGGTACTCAGTACCTTGGTCTGGTGGTCTGGTGTGCTCTGTGTCTTTGTAGTGTGGAACCAGGTGGCTACCTGTCTGCAGTGGGGTGATTCGATGTCTTTCACCTGACTCAGGACCTTGGTCGGGCGTGCACAGACCTGCCTGTCTGCAGTGGGCTGATTTGGTGTGTTCTGTGCGACTCAGGTCTCAGTAGGGTGTGCACAGATCTGCCTGTCTGCAGAGGGTTGATTTGGCGTGTTCTCTGCAACTCAGGACCTTGGTAGGGCATGGGCAGACCTGCCTGTCTACAGCTGGCTGATTACACTTCTTTTTAGCATTTGTTTGAGACAGGGGTCTCCCTACGTAGTTCAGGCTGACTTTGAACTCACTATGTAGCCCAGGCTGGCCTTGAAGTCATGACAATCCTCCTGCCTCAGCCTCCTGAATACTGGGATTACAGGTGTGTGCCACCACTCCCAGCTCCACAGTGTGATATTTTATAGACATCACATTTTATACCCCTACAGGCTAGAAAACAGAATTCTAGAGCCTAGAAAATAGATTCATAGGGAAGCCCATAGAGATTTAAGGAGTAGAGCTGATGAAAAGCTAGGATCACTGGCACACCATGGGGTAATGAATACTCTGGCTCCTATTATAGAGTATGACCAGGATAGTTTACCTAACACTGTCTCAGGATTACCCCGTCTCCACTTCTCCACTTATTTATTCAGCCAACAAATAGTAATTGATGGAGGCCATAGAAATACACGCTCTTATTCTCCACAGAGTAGGATTTCTGAGGACTTTCTGTTGCACAGTTTTAGTGAAGGTGGACAAGTTGTTCTTGTCACTTTATGGTTTAGATTTTTTCACTTGTTCATATCTTGTAATGCCTCATTTGCTTTTCCTTGAGACAGGCATCACAACCTCTTTCCTTTACATCAATAATTTATTAAAAAGCCACTGGTTCCCATAGCAACTTCAAAGTTTAATGGCTCATCTATGCCAGAGGGATCTTCACAAACTGTTTATCACAGAATCACCAGGTTTCCTAATGAAACAAAAGCTGCTTAAAACATTTAAAAGCTAAACACTGTGGGAGAGTTCACACACACACACACACACACACATGCACACAAACACACATGACCTGCTGATGTAATGTATTCTCTGCATTCTACAGCCTTATTATAGTATAGGAATGAAGCAGAAATCCTGAGAGATGTGGGTAGAACACCACTCTAGGGGATGCAAAACTAGAGAAAAGGAGTGGGCCTTAACCATAATGAGAAATATACGTATAATATATATATATATATATATATATATATATATATATATATATATATATATTGCAGTGAAGGTTGGGGAGGCACTTTGGACACTAGGTTAAGGTTTTTCATTTTTGTCTTTTGCTGGAGCAGGGCTTAAGATTCAATTATTGTATCTCTGACTTAGTGAGAAATAGACTTAGTGAAAAACGATATTCAGGAGAGCAAAGGCTAGAACCGACAGTAAAAGGTGGGATTACCATTAACATCTACCTTCAGATTGCTTACCATGAAGACCAAAACTCTTGCCTGGATCAAGTTTTGGGCCCTCTGAATCCACTGCCATCCTTGTACTGCAGCCCACCTACCATGGGCTGCCCCCTTCAGTGCTTGGGCATCGCAGAATTACCAGGGCAAACCTATTTCATCATGAGGAATGTGGCTTTGGCTTGAGGTCTGCACATCTGGTTGACCTGCATTCCAAGATTCTCCTCAGTCCTTCTTCCCCTTCACTTTCCTTCTCCAGATGCCAGGCCTGCATCTTAGTCTGAAACTTTGCTAGCCTTCTTCTCCCTCTTCTGGTGTTTTTCTTATGTGTCTGTTTCCTTTTACCATCTGCTTCTAATGGGGCCAATTAAAGTAGATGGAGTTTGAAATGGACCCAAAGCAAGGAAGAGTTAAGATACATCTGGAATATGTTTACCAAAATCATCTTGTTGTTCAAAGGAGTGAAGACTGAAGTCAGTCTAATTAATGCTCAGAACCTTGGGCAGGCAATGTTGAAGTACATGTGCTCATGATCAAAATGAAAAACTGCTTCATAAATTCAATGATTGTTTTTGTCAGTCTGACACATATACTATTAGAGAGTTTTATGGAGAAGAAGTAAAGCAGAATGCCAACTTTCTTAAAAATAATTTGAGTCTGTAATTCCTTTCTCTGGTCTCTGAATAATGTTACAGATTATATAATATATAATTATATTATGAAGCTGTGTTTTCTTCCCAGAAATGTCCCAACATATCTTACTCCACCTCTTCGCTTTCATCCTCATTATCACTAATCACCTTAGCTCTTGTCATCTCTCATTGGAGTCACTTCAATAGCCTCCTGCTGGTCTTCTAGTCTCTTTCATACAAAGCTTGTAGGACTGAGGAGTTTATTTTTCTCAAACATAGATTTGACTATGTCAATCTTATTTTTATTTATTTTTTTTGGTACTGGGGATCGAACTTGGGTCCTTGAGCTTGGAGGCAGGCAGCGGAACTAAATCCCCAGCCCTTATCCTATTTTTAAAACTCTGCACAGCATGGTCATATCTTTCAAGATAAAACTAAATTCTTATTTTGGCTTATCAGACTGAGGCTGGAGATCTTTTGGGAATTCTTCCCTTTGCTCCCCAGCTGGATGAAAGGGCTTTTGGGTTCTTGTGCACACTTCCTGTGAGGAGCCTGATGGACCCCGAGTAAGTCTACAGAAAGCATCATGCCTCGGAGAGGGCTATGGGTGCTGCTTTTGGCATACGAAGCACATTAGAGTCACATATATAGAAACAACGGTATTTTCGAATGCACTATACCGATTTGCCAAGTACTCTAGCATCCCTTTCTGTTGGTAAATTCAGACCTTTTTCCTGGAAAATATTTTATATATTTAAAAATCAATTTCCTGAAATGTAATTTACAACTATAGAGTGAATCAATTTTAAAATACAAATTTTAACAAATGTATGCACTCATATTACCATCATCACATACAAGATACAGATTTTGTCATCTAAAAAAATCTGTCTCCATTCCTCCTCTCCAAACAATCCTTATAAACTTCTGGCCACCTTACATTAGATTTACCTTTTGTAGAATTTCATACAAATGAGATCAAACAGTGTATATTTGTGTCTGGCATCTCTGCCTCAGAATAAGATTTGTGAAGTTCATCCTTGCTGTAACTACAGGTCAGTTGTTCATTCAGCGTATACCTCAATTTGTTTATCCATTCACTTTTGACAGATATTGGGTTGTTTCTAGCTGTTTTTTTTACTACCATGAGTAAACTGCTATAAGCAGATACATATAGGTGTTTATGTGGACATGTTTTCATTTTTCTTGGATAAAACATAAGAGTTTAAGTGCTGCCTTGTACAGTAACTATGTGTTCAACTTTCTAAGACAAAATATTCCAAAGTGCAAATTTCCATACAGCAATGTATGAGAGTTTCAATCCTTGTCAATCACTAGTAATATCAGTTTTTCAAATTTTTGCCATTCTAAGTGAGTACATAAAAGTATTCAATTGTGATTTTACTTCACATCTTTTTAATGGCTAATACTGTTAAGCATTTTTCATGTGCCTGTTGGATATTTATTATCTTCTTTTGTAAAATGTTGCAGTATATTACCAATTTTTAACATTGGGTAATCTTATCTTCTTATTTATTGAGTTATAAGAGTTCTCTCTATATTGTGGATACAAATCTTTGGTCCTATCCACATACTGTGACTATATGCTCCTGTTATATGGCTTGACTATTCCTTTTTCAATGGTGTATTTGAAAAAATGGTTTATAATTTTGAAATCCAATTTGCCAATTTTTAATCAATGTTTTTATTTTGTGCTTCTTGTGCCCAATTTAAGAAATCTTTGCCTATCTCAGGGATCATAAATACTTGTTGCTAAGGCTTTCTACAAGTTTTATATCTTTAACAGTTTAGGCTTTTTATTTGTTCTAAATAAAATTTGTATATTATGTAAAGTAAGAGTTGGGGTTTAATTCTTTTCATATGAACATTTAGTTGTTCTGGCACCTTTCATTGTAAAAACTTCAACTGCCTTGGTAACTTTAAAAAAAACTTGACCAAGTATGTGTGGGTCTGTTCTACCTTGTTTCATTCATTGATCCTTATCATTCTTTACACCCATAACAACCTTTCTTGGTTACTGTTGATTTTTTTTGGGGGGGGGGTACCGGGGATCGAACTCGGGACCTTGAGCTTGCGAGGCAGGTGGTAGAACACTGAGCTAAATCCCCAGCCCCTTACTGTTTATTTTATAGTAACTCTTGAATAAGTGGTGCAAGTCTTCCTACAGTATTCTCTTTTATATTCTTTCAGTACTTGAGATTGAACCCAAAGCCTTGCACATGCTAGGCAATTTATTCAGTGCTGGGCTACATCCCCACCCCTTTAAAAAGTTTTAAATTTTGAGGGAAGGTCTCTTTAAATTACCCAGTTTAGATTCAAACTCATCATCCTCCTGCCCCAGCCTCCTCAGGTAACTGGGATAATAAACATGTGCCACCACACCCAGTTTCTAATGTCATACTTTTCTTCAAACTTAAATTGGTTCTTCTAGGTTCTTTGTATTTCTATGTAGTTTTTAGGAACAGCTTATCAATTTCTACATAAAGTTAGTTGTCAGGCTTTTGATTTGAATGAGTCAAATTCACAGTTCTATCTAGACAGAATTGACATCTTAAAAATACTGAATTTTCCAGTACTTAAAGATAGTATATCTCTTCACTTTGGTTAATAAGTTTAAATATGAGTTTTATTCCATTATTTCATATGTCTCCTTTAGGGATTCTGGTGATTGGCATCTTTAATTTTCTTTGGTTGTCTTTCATTTAACCATTTTCTCTCAGAACTTGTTACTTCTTCAGTTCATTTTTATTTTCCTGTTTTTATTTGAGTGTATTCTCCATTGGGTACTTGCCATGCAGCCTTCATTCCTAAAATGATTTTATCTTGTTTCCCCCGCCCCCGCCCGGAGTTCAACTAGCTAATCAATCATCAATCAATCAATCAGGTTATTTATCTGTTTCTTTGTCCATTTCTGTTCTTGGTTTTCAAATTTCTGTCTCAAAGTAGTTTTTCATATTTCTAAATGTTTGTTTAAAAATATTATTCCTTTTGGAATTTTGGGTTTTGTGGTTGCCTTTCTGGGAAGAGTGTTAGCAGCTGAAATGCTTTTAGACCCCCACCCTGCCACCTCTCCCTTCTTCCCTCCCAACTTCCTCTTCCTTAGAGAAGCTTTGTATGGCTTTAGGTTGCTTTACAAATAGCATTTCAATTCATGGATTTAGAATAGTTTACTATTCCCAGTTCAAGATCACCCTCTTCTGTCGGTGTAGTGAAGTACGGTTCCTTAAAGGACGGCTTTCTTCAAAAACAAATTGTAGGTGATAGTTTTTTGATGTCCTTTTTATTATTTACCTGGTCTAGTTTCATAATATTCTATTCTGGTGTTATTAAACTTATCTTCCATTATTTCCTTGAAGATTTTAAACTGATTCATCTTAATGTTTTCAGATTCTTCTGTTCCCTCAGGATATAGATCTCTCATTTGTGACTACCTCTCATTGTGCTGTACTTTTTTAAACTTTTGCTGGAGAGTTTATATTGTGTGGGACCCCTCCCCATTTTTCCCTAGCCTATGAGGAGTTTCTTGGTTGTGGTTTCTTAGCCCTGGTCTCATAGTTAACTGGACTCAACCTAAGCCTATATTCACATTCCAACTCAGAGCTCTCATTTTCAGTGTTGACAGTTCTCCAAAATCCACATGGTACAGGTCAGTGTGAGGACTCCCTTGGGACCCTAGAGTTGATATAAAGATCATCATAAACTTTCTTATTTCCACTTTGTTCTCTAAAAGCCTATTTGTCTTTCCTAAGGAAAGCTGTTTGTTCTCTGAACAGGATCATCCTCTCCCTCTTCCTCTCTCTTACTGTGTTAGGTATATAAGCCCTAAGTTCTAACCACCCCTCTAAGGGAGCACATCCTTGAGCCTTCCTGGGCAAGCACATTGCAAGCTTAAGTAAACTTTTCTCTTGCCAATCTGTCTTCTGTCAGTTTAAATTCACAGGCTCCCAGTCACTGAAACTAAGAGGGTGAAGGAAAAGTTTTTCTTTCCCAGCACCAAGATAGGACCCAGCTCTGGTCACTGGCCAAAGCAGAGTGTATTTCTGCCACAATTTTAGGTGTGTGTGGAGTGTTAAGGTCTATTGTTCTGGGAGAAAAGTTCCCGTTACTAGAAGTGCATTCAGGTTTTCCCCTGGGGATACTGAGCTCCAGCCTGGTCTGCCTGGTTCCAGTTTCACCATTTGTCCCTGTGGATTTTATACTTTGCTTAAATCTTTCTGTCTGTTTTGAGCCACTGAGAATTTATACTTCTCTTTGAGAGAAGTACATAAATGTATTTAATATCTTACCTCCCATTCCTCTGAATTTAGATCACAGGAAAGAGGATTATGAATACATTTACTCTGCGACTTTTATCCTGAGGTCTTCAGTCATTTTAAGAAGCAAGAATGACAATATTTATCTGAACTCAAATCATGTCCTTTGATTCAGTAATTCTACTTCTGGAAATCTTACTTGAGAAAGCAATCCAAAAAGTGGAGAAAAAAGGATTCATGATCAAAGATGTTCATGGCAGTATTACTTTTGATTATAATGATCTGGATATATTATAAATATTTCCCAGCAGTAGAAAAATATTCAAAAATATGTCCACTCAATGTAATATTATACAGCTACTAAAAATAATATTTTACAAAGAATGTATAATATTAAAAAGTCTTGTTATAATGCAAGGGAGAAATTTTTTTTCTTCTTTTGAGACAGGGTCTCACTGTGTAGTTCAGGCTGGCCTTGGACTCACTATGTAGCCTAAAGCTGGCCTCGAACTCACAGCAATCCTCCTGCCTCAGCCTCCCTAGTGCTGAGATTATAAGCATGCACCACCATGGCCCAGCTGCAAGGGAGAAAATTGTTTTAGCCTTTTTGTTTGTTTGTTTTGTTTTTGCAGTGCTGAAATTTGAATCCAGATCCTCCTTGTGCATGCTAAGCAAGTGCTCTGACATTGAGCCACATTCCCAGGATTTGGAGCCTTTTTTTTTGGTACCAGGGATCGAACTCAGGACCTTGTGCTTATGAGGCAGGTGGCCAAACCACTGTCCTTTTTTTTTTTTTTTAAACATCAATGTGCTTTAAAGCAAAAGCATAGAAAGGAGAATAGAAAGCACACCAAAATGCTAAAAATGATTGTCTCTGTGATTTTTCTACTTTTTAAAAAAATTTTTTAATTTTAAAATTTATTTTATTTTATTTTTTTTAATTTTTCTACTTTTTGAAAAGTAAATGTTTTACATTTTCAAGATTTTATTCATGAATCACTTGTAAGAAGAGATCTGAGTAAACATGTTGACTAAAAGCTGAATGGTAAAAAAAAAAAAGAAGCTGAATAGTAGAAAAAATGAATTATAAACTAGGCCTACTCTCAATGATTATAGAGAATGAACTGGCATCCCAAGAAGTGAGTGATTCTAAAGCACGGATATGACAGACCACAAATGCCACAGGAAGCTTTTGTGTTATAAGGCTATTGGCCAGATAGGTTTTCACTCTCAGGGCCTACATGGAATCAGTTTGGAGATATAGAGCAAGGCAGCAGGGCTAAAGGTGATTGCAGAGGGTAATGACCTAGTCTGCAGGCAAAAGGCTGGGAATTCAGATCAGAGGGAGTGGATGGATGGGAGTAGGGGTGAAGGCAAATCAGGAGGCTGCTCCACCGGGTCCTTGGCAGAGGACATCACAGAAGCCAGCATCTAGGGGAGGGGCTGCTGCGTTCATGCGAGCACTTCCTGGAACTTTGAAAATACAGGTGAAAAGTGACACAGGTCTTGCCTTCAAGAAACTTACAAACCAAGGCAGAGGTCTCAAGCTTTTTAAATAGGGGAAGCTTTGTTCTTTTGTTCTGATTTGATTTTTTTGGAAAACATTGTAGGGAACGGAGAAGGAGGGGGGCGGGGAGAGGGAGGGAGGGAGGGAGAAATGGAATGTGGGTGGATAAACGATTTGGAGTTCGGACTGTCCTTCCTCTCTTCCATCCTCTTTGTCCCTCTTTCTTTTTAAAATATTGGGGGGGGGGCTGAGAGTGCAAGAAGAAATATAATCAATGTGGACCACCTTATTAGGGTTAGGATGGAACAAACACATCCCAAAATAGTATTCATTGTTTATCTACCAATCAAATTTAACTGGCCGCCCTGCATTTTTATTTGCTAAATCTGGGGACACCACACCTATGGCTTTGGTTTTGCCACTTCGGTGTCAGCGAGCGAAATCACCTCGTGCTAACTGGAGACAACCGCCACCAGGGGGCAGCCGGGCGCCGTGGTCAACGAGATGAGGGCGGCCTCAGGGATTCTGGGCAGCTCTGGCTACCTGCCTCCTTCAACCCTGGGGACACCACTCCACTTCTAGCCACGACTTCCATTTCTCTGATCTTGTTTTATTAAAGTAGCTAAGCTCTAGAGAAACATTTAAACCTCTTTTTAAATGTGAAAGGCATCCATAATAGAACAAGCAGACTTCCTTCCTAATTAATTGCAGTTATAAATGAATTCTTCTTCCTTTGAAGACCTACGTTTCTTTTCAGCTACTCACAGCTCCTGTCCCTCACCCCTTGACTGGTCCCCCTGTCCTTCCCTGTTTGCTCCCAAATTTCTAATCTGCATTGTTCTTTGCTTCTCTCTCCACCCCCACGTTCTTCAGCTTGTCACTATGGTTACAGGGGGACCTGTTTTTGTGGTGTCCTTTTCCATAGCCTGCTTCTGAGGTAAATTCCCCAGTAAATTCCAACTCTTTTCTCCTCTCAGTTATCTCTGCCCTTATTCTCCTTCAATGGAGAAAAAGCTAGAGAAAAACAGAGAGATGAGGAGAGAGGAGAGAGGAGAGAGGATATTTCCTAGCAACTTAGATATCAATATTCTTACCAGACTTTCTCCAGATAATTTTCTTCTTTTTGTTTTCACACTTATGAGGAAAAGCTGCTTCTCACCCTATGCCTCTTACTCTGGTGTAAACCCAACCCACTTATTAACACCTCTTGTCTTTCTTTCTGTAATAACAAGAAGTAACCCTTTTTCCTCTGTAAATGCTTTAACTTCTGGAAGTTAAAAGTGTGCCTTTAGGACTGAAAAATGAACTACACTGAGAGCAGGTCCTGTTGTTTGGAGGTGACATCAATGTAGAAAATTTTGACCAAGCTAGTCAGGGCACAAAGACATCCCCGAGTAGTGGAATGAAACGTTAAAGCCAAGGCCTCCAGAATAAGAAACTTCTTCAGAGAGATGGAGAGGAAATATCTTCAATAATTTTCAAGGATCAAAGATGGCTCTGAAAAACTTCCGGGGCAACAGTATAGATGTGAAGATCAGAAGTAGCAGTGTTTTGATATATTTGTATTTTGATTGATTTCTGGTAGCTTGAGAGTCTATAAGTTAGGTAATTTTTCTAGTTTCTCTTTAGATACAAGATAACCTGCTCAACTTATGCAAATGTTCATTCAAAGAAAGCAGCAGAATTGTGTTAGATCCTTCTGTAATTCTGTTGAAACTATGAGTCATAAGGTCCATTCTTAAGACTTGCATCAAATGAACACAGTCCAGCAACAGTTTTTAATGTTATAAAGCAAGATGGTCATTAAATATTTTTCTCAGGTTCATACTCTTCCTTTGACCTCTACTGCCTTCCTTATCACCTGGTGGAGAACCAACCTTCTCAAACCTTATTTAGCAAAACTAATTATAATTCTGGTTCTTGAGTCTTGTAGCCCTGGACTCTATTTTGAAATTGCAAGAGCAACACCATAGGCCACTCTCTGGGAAGGACATCTCTTCCCTAAACCTCCTTGCCCATATTAGACAAGTCTTTTCTGGAGCCATTCTTTGTGGTCCCAGTTTTCTAGAACATGGATGTTCAAGCACAATCAGTTGGCCACCTGTAGGGACAGGATGGTTCTGTTGCTCTCCTCTGGACACAGGGAACTTGTTCTACTTGTTAGCCATTGAGTCATGTCCCCATCCCCAAAAAGCTACAGTTCCTGCTCTCTAATTCTCTTTCCTCAGGATTCCTTAATAGGTACCAAACCCTCCTACTATTAAGAAGCATGGCATGAAGCCATATTGCAGCTTCTAGGTAGAGCTTATCTCACATGCTGAGTGAGTGACTCTGGCATTTATCATAATGGACAATGGCTTGTTTCTGGGAAGGGCTCTGAAATATGGTCAGAAAATGTCTCAGCTCATCAACTATGTCCTGATTCCTGTTTGACTTGTTGTCAGACAGGGATATCCCTTGACCTTTTCCTCACATATTGTGGTAATTCCAATTTAGGGGCCTCTAAACACAAAGTCATTTGCTGTAGTGCAATGGTAACTGTTCACCTATCAGAGTGTCTTTGAAGTTATACCTGGGAATTGCAGAATTCTTAACCATCAATGTTAAATTGACACTTTTAGCTGAAATGAAAGGAAAAAGATTTTGAAAGATGGAGGAGGGTTTGTGTAATCAGGTATTCTGGAGATAAAGGAGACAGGTTTTAGATACCTCAATGTGCTGGGTCATTAGGGATCAGTAATACATGCCAGTTTTTACTTTTTAATGAATACCTCTCAGAGTCTAATGCAGGCTGGAAATGTGAGTGATGGAGTGTATTTTTGGGAGGATGCATTTCTTTGCTGTGAAAGAGCCTTTTAGCAGATGGACATAAGTAGTTCTGTACTTATGTAATGGTAGTTGCCTCAAAGAGTGTAAATACTATAAATGTGAACATCTGGCTCATATCACTGATGACTGTTGGGCATATGGGCCTGTGTTTAAGAGAGTGAGACAGCAAAAACTCATCAAACTAACAGTGGTATCTCCAAGAGATAGCTGGAATGGGATTGGGGTGGGGGGAACTGGTCTCTTTTAATCTCTATTGTGGGAGAAATTTCCCTTTAAAAACTTATCCAAATAATATATGAAAATCATTTTAAAAAACCAAACACAGGAATTCCAGTAATAACAGTTGTCTCCCACCCCACCCCTCTCTAGTCTTGTTCTCCAGGAACAAACACTTTCAGCTGCTTTACTATTTCTCATGATACGTACTTCTGTATTCTGAATGGAATAATATTATGGGGTAAAATTTCTCACTTCATCAGTTCTAGATATGCATCTGTTAATTTATTAGTAGAGTAGATGAGGATTTAACTTTCTTTCACCCCCCCCCCCCCATTTCTCCTCTCTTTCCACATGGCTAGAGCTTGAGGTAACATAATACTGTGAACAGCAGGCACTCTAGATCCAGAGTGCTTAGATCCAGATTCTGCTTAGGCTTGAATTTCAGTTATGTGACCTTGAGGAAGGTACTTAAACTCTGTGCTTCAGTTTCTTTATCTTTAAAATAGGACTTGATGATAGCAGCACATAGATTGGTAGGATGTTTGAATGAGTCAAGCCATGAGAGGCAGTTAAATTGGCACATAGTGTCCCATAAATATTGGCTTCAATTAAAAACTTTTGGTTAAATCAAGATTTCATGTTTAGATTACCATAAATATTAGTTTTTACTGATAATTGCTTGCCTTTCCTACTTGTACAAATTTAATTTTCTTTAAATTAACAATTGTATTGTTTTCCTATTTGCTTAGTTTTCTATATACCTTATTTCTCAAATCTTCCAAAAGCCTCTTAATGAAAAAAAAAAATCAAATAGTCTGTCAGCTCCATTTTTTCCCCTGTGGACTCTTTTCCAGAGACTGATTGTCCCTCATGTGCTTTCCCATTCTCTTGCTTTGTCAGGAGCTTAAAAATCATTTTAGAACTATCAGTCACCATTAACCTTATAATTCATCTTCTCATCTGTGTTGAATCCCATTTTATTAATCCTCTGTCTTCCTTTTTCTTGCTGTATTCCCTCATTTTGATAGGGTATGTCCTGTGGAGAAAGGTTCATGGAAGGTAAAATTTAGAAAACCCTGTGGGCCTAAAGATATCTATTTTCTACCCAGCAGTAGGGTCAGAGAAGAGGACTTAGGATTCCACTATTTGGTGTGCAAGATTTTAAATAACTCTCTTGTTTTAAGATTTGTGCTTTGTTCTGGTTTCTTAAACCTGGAATTTTCTTTAGTTCTTTCTCTGGAAATAGGGATAATGTAGCATTGTTGGAAGAATTAAATGACTAAATGCAAGCAAAATATTTGGTACATGTCCTGCATATAGTAAATGCTCAGAAAATTGGAACTATTATACTTTCTTTCATTATTAACATTTTTAGCCTATTGAATATAGGTACCCAGGCCATCTAGAGACAAGAGGAATGTGTGTGAGCCAGTAGTTTATTGCATTAGATGGAATACTGCCTTTTAGGAGATACATAAAAAGGATAAGTTATTCAAGCTTTGTGATGAAAATAAGTACACATATGATTATCTTATGACATGGAAGGAAAAAGGATCTTTATATTCAGTCTTTTAATATATCTCTGCTTGTTCACACTCTATTCAGAATACCAGTCTTTTTTTCCTTAACCTTGGTGAATTATGTGCTAAAAATACTGTCTTCCCATTTGGTGCAGTGAAATGTCATCCCCATTGAACACCAACATACCAAATGCTGCTTGCAGAGTCTCTACCAAGCACACCCAAGTCAACATGAAATTGTGATCTTCCTCAGCTTCACACTGCACATCTCGACAGACTATTCTACAGCATTGTCTAAGTCTTAAGTGTTATATTTGTTTCTTAGAATTATGAGAACAAAAAACTCATCTATTATAAAGAAAGTAGCATTGGGTCAATATCTCCAGCCTTCTAAATTGATGTTTTTCTCCATTACAATAAAGAGTTACAGAATTTTCTTATCCAGGGTAATACTGGGCATTAGTATTCTAGAGCTATTCTAACCACAGGCTTGGTGCTCTTAACAAGCTGCTGGCCAGTCCAGTGTGATTATTCACACTTGAGACAAAATAACAAATCTCAGTTAGTGGACTGATGATAAGCTTCCTGTACTAGGTGAGCACAGGTACCATGGCTTACCTGGCCCTATGTGTCTCATACTCACTCTTCGTGGCCTTATGGCTCTGGGGTGTGGGTAATGAGGCAGGGGTCAGGCTGGGGCTCAGTGAATGGGTAGTAGTTGTCACAGGTGGTACTGATGGAATTAGAAAATCATATGCACACTGGGCTGGGGATTTAGCTCAGTGGTTCCTGCGCCTGCCTCGAAAGCACAAGGTCCCAAGTTCGATCCCCGGCACCAAAAAAAAAAAAAAAAAAAAAAAAAAAAAAAATCATATGCACAGCAGTTAGCAAAGCGTGGAATGAAGATTGTCCTGGTCAGCAGATCACAGGATAAACTGAATCAAGTTTCCAGTGAGATAAGAGAAAAATTCAAAGTTGAGACAAGGACCATTGTTGTTGACTTTACATCAGAAGATATATATGATAAAATTAAAACAGGCCTGGCAGATCTTGAAGTTGATGTTTTAGTGAACAATGTGGGAATGTCCTGTAAGTGTCCCAAATACTTTTTGGAAATTCCTGATTTGGACAATGTCATCAAGAGACTGATAAATATTAATATTCTTTCTGTTTGTAAGGTGATATGATTGGTGCTGCCTGGCATGGTAGAAAGATCTAAAGAGATAATTCTGAGCATCTTTGACAGTGACATGTCCCCAGCTCTGCTTTTGACCATCTATTCTGCAACCAAGGCTTTTGCAGATTTTTCCTCTTGGTGCCTTCATGAGGAGTACAAGAGCAAGGGCATCTTTGTGCAGAGTGTCCTGCCATACTATGTTGCTACAAAAATGGCTAAAATCTGAAAGCCAACTCTGAATAAACCCTCTCCAGACACATTTGTGAAGTTTGCACTTAATATAGTAGGCCTGAAGTCTCACACCTGTGGATACCTGGTCAGTTCTCTTATGACCTCACTCACCTCAGCCCTGCCTTCTTTACATTAAAATAGCCATGGTTATTAACAAGGCTGTGCGGGCCCGGGGATTTAGCTCAGTAGTTCTGCCGCCTGCCTTGAAAGTGCAAGGACCTGAGTTCTAACCCTGGTACCAAAACAAATAAACAAACAAACAAGGCTGTGCAAGCTCACTTTCTGAAGAAAAACAAGAAGAACTAAGCATTGATACCTGCACTGAGTAACTTGGCCAGATGCTTCAGCCCTGCAAGGTGTCCCACCACTAGCCAGAATGTGGTTGTCATTTCAATAGCGAACTGACATGGCTCAGCACTGTCATCATTGGGAAGAAAACAAAAATTGATCTTAGGAATTCCTGACATAGTTTGATACCACCTGGAAAAATTTTGAAGAGTAATATAAATGCTCATATCAAATGGATATAGAACTAGTATTACCAAGAACAACTTCATAGGAAGAAACACAATTATAACAAATCATGGAATGATGAGAGACAGGCATAAAATTCAGCAGTTTTCATCTGATCCAAGATGATAAAGATCATTATATTTACATTTTCTCAGAAATATATTAAAAAATGTAATGGCTAGGCACTCTTTTTTTTAACACTTTGAGGGGATGGGGATTCCTTGATTCACTTATGGGCAGAGAAGCTGCAATTTACGTAGAACTGTGAAGTTTTCTAAATATATGATCAGTTTGTACAGTTAAATGAAATTCTTCTTTCTCAAAAGTAGCTGACATAAAAATATTTCTGAAAGAAAAATTACTTCTCCATGTGAAGCCTACTAAAATATATGCTTTCTTGGTCGGGGTTTTGTAAGTAGCAGAGCAGCTCCCTCGCTGCGATCCACTGAACGTCAGCACTTGACACAATTTTTTTTAAAAAGAAAAAAATATATGCTTTCTTGTAATATGTATTATTTCTCCTCAGTTTAAATATATGGTATGATTGAATTACAAAGGTAAATGGGCCAAAATGTACATTGAAACTAGCAGCTTCCTTTGGTGCCACTGAAACCCTGAACCAGGAGATGAACCCCCATCCTTTTTTGTTTCTGCTGCACCATTGCTGCTCACGTATATAACATAGACTGCTTCTGTAATAGTAAGAGTACCATGGAAATGACATCGTACTTTTTAAGTTGGTGATCTATAACTACTGATAGGTCTGGTTCTAATAAAAATGATATAACAACAACAAAAAAGAGATGTTCTACTCTTTACAGAGACTGGCCTATGATAATTTCCAACTAAAGAATAGATAACTGCAGGAAAGCTAAGTCAGGAGAACTGCAGGAAAGCTAAGTCCTGGGCCACCTAAGAGCTTTTAATCTGCAAACCAACGTCAGCGTGATGAGAGTAAGGAGTGATGGCCACTGATGGCATCCCTCCCAGGTGGAGATTGATTTGAAATGAAAGCACATCCAGCAAGAGAACAGGAAGTGATTTAGGAACACTAGATCTCATCTCCCAAGGATGAGCAGCCACTAAATAAGAATTGGCAATTTCACCTCACTTGAGAAAACATCATTTAAAAATAAAATATATCATTTTAAATATTTAAAAAAGAATATTTAAGAAAACACAATTTTAAAATGTACATAGAAAATGTAACAGAATCATCATAAATAATAGACAAATATGGGAGAGTGCATTTTGTTATGTTTTGCAAAACGAGAGTTGGAAGGGATCATTGAAACATTTTACTGAAGGGATTTTAGACACATCTGGGGATATGACCTTCCCTGAATAACTTCAGTTCTCTGATAAAGGCTCTCTACAGATACAGTAAGCCCCCAACTTATGAATATTCAAGTTGCAAACTTTAATGGATACAAACAGATCTCACATCATAAACATTTGTAGATTTGAGTAAATGATAGAAGTAGCTCATATGTCTTCCAGATGTCACAGTTGTGCTGCTGTGTGGTTACTGTACAGTGGGATATGTACAGTAGTACGGTGCAGTTTGGACTTTATTTTTGTGTGTGTGTTTGGCTTTTTTTATGCTTTACATTGTATATTTGTATAAAAGGTGTATAAGACTTACTTTGTGAGACTCCAATGGAATCTGACTTATGAATGTTCTCCTGGAATGGAACTCATTCATAAGTTGGGGACTTACTGTGCCAGAGCTGTTACTGATTACATCTGTTGTTTTGGCTGTCCAGAATTCTTTCTTTTTAAAAATAACACTCTAATTTTACTTTAGGGAATCACTCTTACCTCACATTCTATCTACATTCATGGGTTCCAGGTGTGGACACATTGTTCATATTTGGTCAGTCAGAGCTTTCTATCCTTAGCCACAATAATTATGTCAGAGATAGGCACCAGGTCAATGAGCATCAGCCCTGAACTTTTGCTAGAACTAGTGGGAAAGAGTAGTTCCCAGTCTTTCTGCTGGGCCTGGGTAAACTGGAAAGATTTACATTGGAGCTGCTGGTAGTTAGTTTTCAAGGATGAAAGGAGGAAGGATTTAGGAAGGAATCAACACAAAAGAAAATAGAGCCACGAGTCAGAGAAAGATGGGTTTATGAAAATGTTGTCTAGGATTTCCCCAAAGATGACAGAGTGGTGAATAGCAGGGAAACAGTCTCTCTGAGATTTGGTGTCTAGATCCTGGAATATAGCAATGTGTGGAAGGGAAGGAGGGAAGTGGGTCACTGGGACCTAGCAAGGATCTGAAACAAGAATTGAAGTCCACTGGGGAGAGTGAAGAGAGATACTTCAATGAAGAACAAAGAGAAGGCAAGTGGCACTTTCTCCCTGAGACCTGACTCACTGTGTGGGAAAGGCAACTCAAACATGCAGATGGACTGTGACTATTGGTGACCCCAGCGGCCTCCACAGAGAAATGCATCAGTGGAACAGAGCAGTGGACATAGTGGACTGCAGTGACTGTCATTTTCTAGCCTGTATTCATTGTCACTGGCTGTATTACCTTAGCCAAGGTAACATAGTTCTTCTAATTGGTTGTTCTTCCTGGTATGCCAAGACTGAGATTGCCTAAGAGTAATAAACAGTACTATAGGCAAGTGCCAAAGAACAAGGGGCTAGACCAAATAGGTAGCAACTTCTCATTCCCACTAAATTGAAGAGGTAGGATATTGCAACAGACTCTAAACCCAAAGCCAGCTACACCTAGAAGACATCTATGAGAAGTTGTAATTTCCTAAGGATTCCAAATACTAACAATAAAGCTACTTAGCGTAAGCAATTTATAAGCATCAACCCGGGAATTCAACTAAAAAAAAAGAAAAGAAAATGGTAACACATTTAAGGAAGATGCAACCCCAACCTTCCAGCTCACCAAAGGCAAGCCCAGGGGGCAATGAAGTGGAACAATTTGAAACCTACCCACCTGGACTCTCTGAAGTAACAGCAGATGTAACAAAGCAGATGAATGAGGTGCTAGAAAAAATCAAAACCAAAATAGTTTCTCAGATAACTACAGAGATGGTGACCACAATGAAAGACATCCATAGTGACTCTAGGGCAGGTACAGATGAAAAAAAAAAAGGGGGAGCTTAGGAAAATGATGGAAACCATGACTGCCCAACATAGGAAATAAATGAAATCCATGAAACAGATTCAAACATATATCCAGGATATTAAAAAATCCATTGGAAGTATATGCAGCAGAATGAGGAAATGTGAGGACAGAATATCATATACAGAATACAGGATTGCAATTAATGCCCATGAAAAGAAAGATTTCTTAAAAATAGCAAGGGACCATGAAAAATCAATCCAATAGCTGCTAGATGATGCAAAAAAGAATAACATAAGATTGACTGGAGTCAATGAAAAACCAGGCAATAACACAAACAACATAAAAAAACCTATTCACAGAAGTAATGGCAGAAAACTTCCCAAGCAGGACAAAAAGAATATGACATACAGATAAGTGAGGTATATAAAACTCCAATTAGCCATGATTTAAAAAACATCTACACAAAATACTGAATAGTTTCTCTAGTGTGAGAAATTCATAGTATAAACAAGGGTTAAAATGATTAAAATGAATAATTGATAATTTGAAATAGGAAAAAATGTTCAAAGATGAAGGAGTGAAGGGAAGGGAAGGGAAGGGGAAAGGAAAAGAGGGAAAGGAAAAACTATGAAAAAAGAAAAAAAAAAGGAAATGAAATCTATGTAAATAGGGAAGGGTGTAGGGGGTGAAGGGCACACAGGTAATGGGGGAAAAAAAATAAGAACCAAGATATATCACATACAGGTACAAATACCCAATGATAAATGTAAATGAATTGTATACCTAAAATGTACCAATAAAAGAACTAAAATAAATAAATAAATAAATAAATAAATAAAATCTACACAAAGGCATATGACAATCAAGATTCCAGAAATTCAGCAGAAGAATAGAATATTAAAAGCTGTTAAAGTGGGCCGGGGATTTAGCTCAGTGGTTTTACCACCTGCCTTGCAAGTGCAAGGACCTGAGTTTGATCCCTGGTACCCCCTCCCCCACAAAAGAAGCTGTTAAAGAAAAGAAACAAATCACCTATAAAGAAAAGCCCATCAGATTCACAGCAGACTTCTCAACACAAACTCTCAAGTCAAGGAAAGCTTGGGTTGGAGTATTTCAAGCCCTAAAAGAAAACAATCTCCAGCCCACATTAATGTACCCCACAAAACTATATTTCAAAGTTGATAGAGAAATAAGATACTTCCATGACAAAGAACACCTGAAGAAATTCATGATCACAAACCCAGCACTCGAAAGTGTTCTGAAGGACATTTTAGAAAGAGATAACAAGGACTACAACTCCATGAACCCCAACAGAAAGAATCCACCAGGTAAGACAAGCAATTAAAAACAGGGGGGAAAAGGGAAACTAACAACAGGAAAATAATGTGACAAGTCAATATATGTCAGTTATAACCATCAGTGTAAATGGTCTCAATTCACCAATCAAAGAAACATACTGGCAGAATGGATCAAGAGGTAAGATCCAACAATATGCTGCATATAAGAAACACATTTAATTAAAAAAGAAATTCATAGACTGAATGTCAGAGGATGGAAAACAATACTCCATGTGACAGGAAAGGTGAAAAAAGCAGAGGTAGCTATTCTATCTTCAGACAAAGTAAATTTCAAGTTAAGACTGATTAAGAGACAAAGAAGGTCACTATATCCTTTTAAAGGCAATAATCCAAGAGGAAGAGGAAACAATCATAAATATATATGCACCTAACTATATAAAACAAATATTAATGGACAAGAAAAATCAAATAACCACTAATGCAATTGTAACGGGGGAATCTCGATACCCCACTGTCACAAATAGCCTGATCAACTAGACAAAAATCAACAAAGAAATATCAGAACCGAACCAAACTTTTCAACAAATGGATTAGTAGATGTCTATAGAGTGTTCCACCCCACAACATCAGAATACACATTCTTCTCTGCTGCACATGGGACATACTCCAAATTAGACCATGTACTATCTCATAGAACATGCTTAAGTAAATGCAAAGGAATTGAAATTATTCCATGCATATTATCAGATTATAGTGCAATGAAATTGGAAATCATTGGCAAAAGAAACCATAACAACTGTATAAACACATGGACATTAAATAATTCCCTCCTGAACTAATGGGTCATAGATGAAATTAAAGAAGAAATTAGACAGTTTCTACAATTAAATGATAATGCCAATACAACATACCAGAACTTATGGGACACAATGAAAGGAGTCCTACAAGGGAAATTTATAGTGGTGAATTCCCATATTGGAAAAACAGAGCAAGCTCAAATAAATAACCTAATGCTGCACCTCCAGCTTCTAGAAAAAAAAGAGCAAGTGAATCCCAAATCTCATAATGAGGTAGGAAATTATAAAGATCAGAGCAGAAATTAATGCAATGGAGAATAAGAAAACAATACAAAGACTCAATTAATCAAAGAGTTGGTTCTTTGAAAGATTAAATAAAATTAACAAACCTTTAGCCAACCTTATCAAAAAAAAGGAAAGACTCAAATCTATGCAATTTGGAATGAAAAGGGTGAAATCACAACAGATTCTGCAGAAGTCCAGAAGATTATCAATACCTACTTTGAGAACTTGCATTCTAATAAGATGGAAAACACAGAAGAAATTGACAGATTCCTAGATACATATGAATTATCAAACTGAATCAAGAAGATATAAAAATTTTAAATAAATCAATATCAGTCAATGAAATTGAAGATGCAATTAAAAGCCTACCAACAAAGAAAAGCCTAGGCCCTGACAGATTCACTGCTGAATTATACAAGAAATTTATGTTTTTTTTCTTAAATTCTTTTATTGGTATATTTTAGGTATGCAATACATTTACATTTCTCATTGGGAACTTGTACCTTTACATGATGTATCTTGGTTCTTATTTTTTCCCCACTCCCAGCCCTCCCTTCACCCCCTCCACCCTTCCCTATTTACAAAGACTTTGCTCCCATTTTATCCATTTCTCATAATTCTTCCTTTCCCTTCTTTCCTTTTCCCTACCCCTCCCACTTCCCCTACCCCTTTGGATCTTTTCCTCCTATTTCACATTATCAATTATTCATTTTAATCATTGGTACATTTTAAGAATGCAATATAATGACATTGATCATTAGAAATTTGCACCTTTACGTAATCACTCTTGGTTCTGATTTTTCCCCCTTCCTCTGCCCTCCCTTCAACCCCTCCATCCCTCCCTATTTATAAAGTCTTTGTTTCCATTTTTCCATTTTCTCATATTAATTCCATTCCCTTCTTTCCTTTCCCCTACCCCTCCCACTTCCCCTTCCCCTTTGCCCCTTTTCTTCCTATTTCACATTACCTATTATACATTTAGTCCTTATATACACTTTCAGTTTCTCACACCAGAGAAACTATCTGGTATTTACACATGTGTGTCCTATTTATTTCACTTAAGAGTATCGCCTCAATGTGCATCCATTTAGCTATAAATGTCTCTAACTTTCTATGGCTGAGTAGTACTCCATTTTATTAAAAAACAAATTTTCTTTATCCAGTCTCCATTTGATGGCATTTGAGCTGCTTCCAAGTTTTAGCTATTACAAATTGTGCTGCTATGAACATGGGTGCATATATATCACTGTGGTATGATTCTTTTAATTCTTTGGGGAAGATCCCCAGCAGGGGAATAGCTGGGTCCAATGGGACTTCCAGTCCTAGTTCCTTGAGGTATCTCCAAACTGATTTCCATAGTGGTTGGACCAGTCTACATTCCCACCAGCAGTGGAAGAGGGTTCCTTTCTCACCACAGCACCACCAGCATTTGTTATTGGTTGATTTCATGATAGCAGCCATTCTTTCTGGGGTGAGCTGGAATCTCAGCATTGTTTTCATTTGCATCTCTCGAATGACCAGTGATGTTGAACATTTTTTCATATGTTTATTTGCTATTTCTACTTCTTTGTGTGAGAAATTTCTGTTCATTTCAGATGCCCATTTTTGGATTGGGTCTTTAAATTTGGGAGGTCTGATCTTTTTAAGTTCTTCATAAATTCTAGATAGTAGACCTTTTTCTGAGGAACACCAGGTGAAGGTTTTTTCCCACATTGTGGGTTGTCTCTTCACACTGCTCGTGGTTTCTTGTGCTGTGGAGAAGCTTTTTAATAAGAAGAGATCCCACTTGTTGATTGTTTATGCTAGTTCATGGGCAACTGAGGTTTTGTTCATAAAATCTTTTCCTACATCAATGTTTTCAAGAGTTCTACCTAACCTGTGTTCCAGCCGGTTCAGTGTTTCTGTTTTAATATTTAGATCTTTAATCCATTTTGATTTTAGTTTAGTGCATGGTGAGAGATAGAGGTCTAGTTTTAATCTTTGGCAAGTTGAAGCCCAATTTTTCCAGCATCATTTATTAAAGAGGCTATCTTAACTCTTAACTCCAGTGAGGCTGTTTGGCTCCTTTATTGAACATGAGATGGCTGAGTGTGTCTGGAATTGTTTCTGCATCTTCTAATCTGTTCCACTGGTCCTCAGGTCTGTTTCTTTGCCAGTACCATGCTGTTTTTATCACAATACCTTTGTAGTACAGTTACAAGGATTGTGATACCTCCTGCCCTGTCTCTATTAACTAGAATTGCTTTTGCTATTCGGGGGCTTGTCTTGTTCCAAATGAATTTTTGGATTGTTTTCTCAAGGTCCATGAAGTATGCTGCTGGGATTTCAATTGGGATTGCATTGAATCTATGTAGCAGTTTTGGAAGTATGGCCATTTTCACTATATTGATCCTTTCTACCCAGGAGCAAGGGATGTCTTTCCATTTTCTGATATCATCTTCAATCTCCCTTTTCAGAGTGCTATAGTTTTCAGAGAAGAGGTCTTTGATTTTTTTCCTTAGGTTGATTCCTAGGTATTTCTTTTTTTTTTTTTGGTACTGGGGATCGAACTCAGGACCTTGCGCTTTCGAGGCAGGCGCCAGAATCACTGAGCTAAATCCCCGGCCCAAATAACTTTTTTTTTTTTTTTGGTACTGGGGATTGAACTCCGGTCCTTGCACTTGCGAGGTAGGTGGCAAAACCACTGAGCTAAATTTCCAGCCCGATTCCTAGGTATTCCATTTTTTTGGATGCTATTGTGAAAGGAATTGTTTACCCTATTTCTCTCTCAGTGAGTCTCTTCTAATTGGAGAGGAAAGCTACCGATTTTTATGTGTTGACTTTGTATCCAGGTACTTTTCTGAATTTGGTTATTAAGTCTAGAAGACTTTTGGTGGTGTTCTTGGGGTCTTCTATATAGAGTATCATGTCATCGGCAAATAATGACAATTTGACTTCTTCATTACGTATCTTTCTTCCTTTTATTTCTTTCTCTTGTCTAATTGCCATGGCTAATGTTTCCAAAACTATATTGAACAAGAGTGATGATAGTGGACATCCTTGTCTTGTTCCTGATTTTAGTGTGAAGGATTTCAGTTTTTGACCATTTAGTATGATATTGGCTGTTAGTTTTTCATAGATGGCTTTTATCAGTTTGAGGTGAAGACCCTCTATTCCAATTTTTTTGTAGGGTTTTTATCATAAATGCATGTTGGATTTTGTCAAATGCTTTTTCTGCATCTATTGAGATGATCATATGGTTTTTGTCCTTGGCTCTATTGATATAGTGTATTACAGTGATTGATTTTCATATATTGAACCATCCCTGGATCCCAGGGATGAATCCCACTTGATCAGGGTGTATGATCTTCTTGATGATCTTCTGCATTCTATTTGCCAGTATCTTAGTAAGGATTTTTGCATCTATGTTCATTAATGAGATTGGCCTATAGGTCTCTTTTTCGGTTGAGTCTTCCTCTGCTTTGGGGATCAAGGTGATGGTTGCCTCCAGGAATGAATTTGGGAGTATTGGTTCCCTTTCAATTTCATTGAAGAGTTTAAATAATAGTGGCAGTAGCTCCTCTCTAAATATCTTGTAGAATTCAGCAGTGAAGCCATCAGGACCCGGGATTTTCTTAGTTGGTAAGTTTTTAATTACGTTTTCAACTTCATTGATTGATATTGGGTCATTTAGAATTTTTAGGTCTTCTTTGTTCAACTTTGTTAGTTCATATGTATCTAGGAATCTGTCCATTTCTTCTGTGTTTTCTATCTTATTGGCATATAGGTTCTTGAAGTCGGTATTGGTGATCCTCTGGATTTCTGCTGGGTCTGTTATAATTTCACCCTTTTCATTCCTAATTGCATGGATTTGGGCCTTTTCTTTCCTTTTTCTGATAAAGTTGGCTAAGATTTTGTCAATTCTGTTTATTCTTTTGAAGAACCAACTCTTGGCTTCATTAATTTTTTGTATTGTTCTCTTAGTCTCTATTGCATTGATTTCTGCCCTGATCTTTATAATTTCCTTCCTTTTATGGGCTTTGGGTTTGTCTTGCTCTTCTTTTTCTAGAAGCTTGAGGTTCAGCACCAGGTTGTTTAATTGGGCTCGCTCTCTTTTTCTAATATGTGTATTCACTGCTATGAATTTCCCTCCTAAGACTGCCTTCATTGTGTCCCATAGATTCTGATATATTGTCTCATCATTGTCATTTAATTGAAGGAATTGTCTGATTTCTTCTTTAATTTCCTCTGTGACCCCTTGGTTATTCAGAAGTGTGTTGTTCAATTTCCACATGTTTATGAAATTTTTGCGGGTTTTTTTGCTGTTGATTTCCACTTTCATCGCACTATGATCTGATAATATACAGGGGATAACTTCAATTCCTTTGCACTTATTTAAACATGTTCTATGAGCACATATGTGGTCCATTTTGGAGAATGACCTGGTGTGCAGCTGAGAAGAATGTGTATTCTGATTTTGTGGGGTGGAACACTCTGTAAACATCTGTTAAGTTCATTTCTTCAAGTTCATTCATTCGATTGAGTTCTAGTATTTCATTACTTATTTTTTGTCTAGTTGATCTATCTATTTGTGACAGTAGGGTATTGAGGTCCCTCACTACTATTGTATTAGTGCATATATGACTTTTCATGTCTGTTAGTATTTGTTTTATATAGTTGGGTGCACTAGTGTTTGGTGCATAGATGTTTATGATTGTCATCTCTTCCTGTTGGATTGTTCCCTTCACAAGGATGTAGTGGTCTTTTTTGTCTCTTTTAATCAGTGTTGGTTTGAAATGTACTTGATCTGCAAAGAGGATAGCTACTCCTGCTTTTTTTTGGGTTCCCATCGCATGGAGTATTGTTTTCCACCCTTTCACTTTCAGTCTATGAGTTTCCTTTTGAATTAAGTGTGTTTCTTTTATGCAGCATATTGTTGGATTTTGCTTCTTGACCCATTCTGCCAGTCTATTTCTTTTGATTGGTGAATTGAGACCATTAACATTGATGGCTATAGGTGGTATGTATTGACTTATCATTGTCCTGACATTTTCTTTTTGTTGGATTCTTCCCCTTTGCTTTTAATTTCTTGTTGTGCCCAATGAGTTCATTCTCCTGTGCTTCCTGAGGTTTTGATCCTCATTGTCTGATCCTAGGATATTGTCTAAAATTTTTCGGAGTGCTAGTTTGGTATTCACGAAGTTCCTAAGGTGCTCTTTGTCATGAAAGTATCTTATTTCTCCATCAATTTTGAAAAATGGTTTTGCAGGGTACACCAATCTGGGTTGGAAGCTGTTTTCCTTTAGGGCTTGGAATACATCTCTCCAAGCTGTTCTTGCCTTGATGGTTTGTGTTGAGAAGTCTGCTGTGATTCTGATGGGCTTTCCTTTGTATGTGATTTGTTTCTTTTCTCTAACTGCTTGTAGAACTTTGTTCTTCTGTTGGGTTTCTGGGATCTTAACAATTATATGCCTATGTGTAGATTTTTTTTGATCAAGACTAGTTGGAGTCCTTTATGCCTCACTTATCTGTATGTCAAGTTCTTTTGCCCTGCTTGGGAAGTTTTCTGCCATCACTTCTGTGAACAGTTTTTTTATGTCATCTGCACTCTCTCCTGTTTCTTCGTTGACTCCAATCAGTCTTATTTTATTCTTCTTTGCATCGTCTAGCAGCTGCTGGATTGATTTCTTGTGGTCTCTTACAATTTTGAAGAAATTGTTCTTTTCCTGGTCACTAATTCCAGTCTTATCTTCTGTATCTGAAATTCTGTCCTCACATTTTCTCATTCTGCTGTGTAGACTTTCAATGGAGTTTTTGATCTCCTTGAAATCTGTTTGCACCTGTTTTATGGATTCCATTTGTTTCCTATGTTGGGATTCCATTATGTTCCTCAGTTTCTCTCTAGATTTATTAATCATATCTTGCACTACTAGCACAATCTCTGCTGTTATCTGAGAAATTATTTCTGATTTCATTTTTTCCAGATCCTCTTTTGTTGCCAGTTCAGGGAGTCCAGGTGATTGAGTATCAGAGTGTTTCATCTCATTTCCCTTTAGGGTTGCTGTAGGTGATCTGGAAGTTTGGTTTTGAGACTTGTAAGCCCCTTACAAGAAATTTATGGGTGATTTAATGCCACTACTTCTCAAATTCTTTAATGAAATTAAAAGGGAAGCAATACTCTCAGACTCATTCCTGGAAGCAAGCATTATCCTGATACCAAAACCATAAAAGGATCCATCTAAAAGAGAGAACTATAGGTCAGTCTCTCTAATGAATACAGATGCAAAAATCCTCAATAAGTTACTGGCAAACAGAATGCAGCAAATCATGAAAAAAGTTGTACACTATGACAACAAGTGGGATTCATCCCAGGATGCAGGAATGGTTCAACATACGCAAATCAATAAATGTAATACACCATATTAACAGATCTAAGGACAAAACCATATGATCATCTCAGTAGATGCAGAAAAAGTGTTTGACAAAGTCCAACACCCATTCATGATAAAAACGCTAAAGAAAATTGGAATAGGTAGTCTTTATCTCAATTTGATAAAATCCATCTATGACAAACCAACAGTCAATATCATACTAAATGGACATAAACTGAAAGGTTCCACTCTAAAATCAGGAACAAGACAAAGATGACACCACTCTTATTCAGTATAGTTCTGGAAACATTATCCAGAGTAATTAGACAAGAGAAATAAATAAATGGAATAAGGTTAGAAAAGGAAGAAGTTAAACTATGATTATTTGCAGATGACATAGTACTCTACATAGAAGACCCCAAAAACTCCACCAAACAACTTCTAGATTTAGTAACTAAATTCAGTAATGCAGCTGGATACAAAGTCAACACTCAGAAATCAATAACATTCCTGTATACAAATAACAAACTCACCGAGAGAGAAATTAGGAAAACAACACCTTTCACAATAGGATCCAAAAAAATGAAATACCTAGTAATTGATTTAATAAAGGAAGTAAAAGACCTTTACATAGAAAACTACAGTACACTAAAAAAAGAAGTCAAAGAGGACATCAGAAAATGGAAACATATTCCTTGTTCTTGGGTAGGAAGAACAAATATAGTGAAAATGAGCATATTTCCAAAATTGTTATACAGATTTAATTCAATCTTGATAAAAATTTCAATAGCATATCTTACAAAATTA
Source organism: Heterocephalus glaber (assembly GCF_053883595.1). NCBI lineage: Eukaryota > Metazoa > Chordata > Mammalia > Rodentia > Bathyergidae > Heterocephalus > Heterocephalus glaber. Next base: position 43,366,846 of record NW_028258320.1, on the reverse strand, counting down.
GAGAAAACAATCCTAAAATTCATTTGGTACCAGAAGAGACCTGAAATAGCAAAAGTAATCATGGCCAACAAAGCCAAGGCAGGAGGCATCACAATCCCTGACTTGAAATTATGCTATGAAGCTACAGTGATACAAACAGCATGATACTGGCAAACAAACAAATGAACAAATAAAAACAAACAACAACAAAAACCAGATACTAGGATCAATGGAACACATTAGAAGATACAGAAACGACTCCAAACATACTCAGCCACCTTATCTTTGACAAAGGAGCCAAACACCTTCAGTGGAAAACAGATAGCCTCTTTAATAAACAGTGCTGGAAAAACTGGCTTTGCACATTCTGAAGACTAAAACTAGACCCCATATCTTTTGCCATGCACTAAACTCAAATCAAAATGGATCAAAGATCTAAATATTAAAACATAAACACTAAATCTGCTGGAAGACCCAATCCAAAAATGGGAATCTGAAGTGAATCGACATTTCTCAGATGAAGAACTAGAAACAGAAATAAATATATGAAAAAAATGCTCAACATCACTGCTCATTTAAGGGATGTAAATTAAAACAAGGCTGTGATTCCATCTCACTCCAGAAAGAATGGCTATTATTAAGAAATTAGCCAGTAACAAATGCTGACGAGGCTGTGGGGAAAAAGCAACTCTTCTCCACTGTTGGTGGGAGCATAGACTGGTGCAACCACTGTAGAAATCAGTGTGGGGATTCCTCAAAAAGCTAAAGCTAGAGGTTCCATTTGAACCAACTATTCCCTTTCTTGGCATCTTCCCAAAAGAATTAAAAGCATCATACACCAGTGTTATATGTACACCCATGTTTATAGTGGCACATTTTGTAGCAGCTAAATCTTGGAAATAGCCCAAATGCCTATCAACTGAAGAATGGATAAAGAAAATGTGGGTTTTTTATACAGTGGAGTATTACTCTTCCATAAAGAAGGATAGGTTTGAGACATTTATAGCTAAATGGATCCACCTTGAGACCATACTCTTAAGTGAAATAAATCAGAAACATATGTTTAAATTCCACATTTTTTCTCTGGTGTGAGAAACTGGAAGTGGAAATAAGGACAAAAATGTATAATAGATATTGGAAAATGAAAAAATAATGTTCAAATCAGAAGGAGAGCAAGGCAGGGAGGATGAGAAAAACAAAGAAGGGACAAGGAAAAAAGAGAATAGAAGGAAAAGTGGGAACAAAGCTTCTGTAAATAAGGAGAGGAAGAAAGGTTGAATGAGGGGATGGGAAATGCTGAAGATACTAGGCTTCAGCTCTTAGATTTCTTCTAGTTCTGTGGATCCTCTATAAAGTAGGACTGCTCTAGTAGCTTAAGGGTGGGGTGGTATGAAAAAGTCACTGATGCCCAGGATACAGTCCTGATCCTGGGATAATCTGGTGGAAGAGATGGATATGTCAACAACTAACCACAATACAACATAGAAAGAATTATGAGCTGCCATGGCCCAAGTGGCTGAAGGGTTCACAGAGCGAGAAATGATGGTGGGCGATTAAGAAGGACAGACAAAAAGAATGACAAAGAGATAAAGCTGATAAAGCTGGGGCCAGGTGGAAACCCCTTTTCCTGATGGGATAAAAGGGCTGGCTGGCATCCTCAGTGCCTTTATTTATAGTGTAGAGATAAGAGAAGTACAGGGGGAGGTCAAAGGGGATGCCTGTGATAGAAACAGGGAGAGTGGCTAGGATCCGCAGGACACCATGCTTGATAGTTCTCTGGTGAATGGGCGAGAAGGAAGATAGTCGTCTTCTCAGCCAGGCCTTTCTCCACCATGCCCTCTTGTCTCCTGTTCTCCCGCGGGGCCCTACCTCACCAGTGGGAGGAAGCGAACAAGATGCATGTTCCTTGTTTCAAGTGGGCCCTACCTCATCCTTGGAAGGAGGAGAGTTAGGCCTGGCCATAGTGATCTATGGTGCAGCGCTCCTAGCAATGAACTGTGTTCACCGTAAAAGCAATGGGCTAGGAAAGCCAGAGGAAGAAGAAATCACATTTAACTGGTTGGATGAGAACTAAAATTTCTAAAAGCAGAAAAGTTGGGGGAAAGGGGCTTATAGGTAGTGGAACAACCTGGGCATAGAAACATGTAGGTACTTAGATAATCAAGGATTGGCAAATTGTGTGGATATGAGAGGACAAAATAGAGAATGATGGAATAGAAGGAGAAAGGCCACTTTAGGTCTTCAATATGTGACCTCTCTGGAGGTTCTCCTGACCTTGGCACCTTCCAGACTTCCTATCACTGTCCCTCCATGTCCACCTGTTATGGTGTACATCTAGAATGTCCACCAAAAGTCTGTTCAGAGATGGGGCTTTTCGACTGTGATTGGATCATGGAGTGCTAGACTTATCAGGATTAATCCACTCATGTATTTATGTGCTGTTCAGAAGTGGGGGCTGGTTGGAGGGATGAGTCACACATACCTAGAAGGGTATATACTTGTCCCTGGGTCCATCCTTCATTCCCTACGTGGCCCTTCTGTTATGATGCTTTTGTCTTGGAGCCAACCAACCATAGACTGAAATTATGAGCCAAAGTAAACCTCTTCTCCTTTAAGTCGTGGGCATTGTATATATTGTTCTGCAATGGAAAAGTGTCTAATACACCTCCTCTTTTTCTTATCCTTTCTCTTTTTTACTTCTCTCTCTCTTGTTTCCTTCAGACTGTGTAGCTTCTCACTTCTGCTTTTTTCTGAGTTTCTACTTCAGACTCCTCTCACTTTTCTGACCAGCTTTTCACTTTTGTGGTACAGGGGCCACTTGGCTGCTTCAAAATAGTGTCTTAGCTACCCAGTCATCACTGTGGCACCATATGCTCTTGTTACCCTACCCAGACATCCTCTTCTGGGTTGATACACTCACCTTGCACCTGCTGTCGGTATTGGTCAATGATAGCTTGTGTATACTCTTCTCTGGAGGCTCGTCCTTACCCAGCTGGAACTTTCTCTTGTGATGATCAGGTGAAGAGCTAACTGGTCCATCCTTCATGCCTCAAGGCAGGACACATCTGTGCTGTAATTCACTCTATAGGATCAGGTTGTAGCCACTCTTCTCTTGTCTTTGCGCAGCATCCTCTTCTCCCCAGTACTGCTCTTCTCACTTCTTTATAGCTATGTTTCAAGAACACTTCCTCAGCAAATCTCTCTGTTTTTAGTGAGCCTGATTTAAGATCATTCCCTTGCAAATCTGGTGCCTGTGGCTAATTGGGCCAGGAGAGAGAACTTCTTCATTGAACACCTGGACTTGGAATTACTTCAGGTCCAATCATCAGTGGCTGGAGAGGAGATAGTTTATATAAGACAGGGAAGATGTCTCCCTCCTCAATATTTCTTAGATTTATTTTCTCTACCTTCTTCCTCACTTATTTCTCTCCCTATCTACAATCCCAGGTTGGGTTTGCAGAGTAAGTTTTTGAATGGAGAGAGGACTGTCTTGAGTATTAGAAGGCTTGAATGATAGTCCAAAATCAGCCAGCTCATGTTGCAGCTCTGGACCTCAGGCTTTTAGGTAAACTAGAGAGTTAGTTTGTTGACTTCAATAGTTGATTGTTCTCTGAGAACTAACAGGGCAGAATCTAGGCCTTTAATCTCTGCCTCCTTGAATGTAGCACAATGCCTGGTATAGGGAAAGATCATGGATCTCATACTGATAAAAAATGAAACAAAAAGTGAAATGAATGATTAATTTATAGAGTAAGTTATGATTGAAAAGTGTACAGTATTTGGGCTGTGGAGTCAATTAGCAACACCCATTACTTGGTGAGTGTTCACATGCAGAAGTTCCATGATAAGCACTTTGTGTTTTCCAATGACTATTGTTGCATAACAAATCACTCTGAAATGCAGCCATTTAAAACAACCATTTTATTATGTTCTTAGAGTCTATAGGTCAGGAAGTTGGACAAGGGCACCATGGGGATGGCTTTTCTCTGCTCCCTAATGTCTGTGGCCTCAGTCGGGAAGGTCTGATGTCTGGTTGTAACTTGACAGCAGGAGCTGGAACCACTGGAGACATCCTCATTCACAGGAGTGGTGGTCGATGATGGCTGTTGGTGACACATCAGCTGGAGCACTTGGTCAAAGCACCGACATGTAGTTTCTCTATGGAGCCTGGGCTTCAGCACAGAATGGTGGCCCCAGGCTAGCATGACTTCATACATAGCTGATCAGGGGTCCATGAACAGTGTCCCAATTTATAAGGCAGAAGCATCACCATTTTTACAACAGCCTCAGAATTCAAACTGCATGATTTCCATTACATTCTATGGGTTACAAGCAAGTAACAAACCCACCTGGTTAGGACAGGTGAGTTAGGCACCACCTCTTGATGGAGTGGGGCAAGGGTTTCACAGATCACAGGGGATGGGAGAAATAGTGGTGACCACATTTGGAAAATACAAACTGCTGCTCTTGCACTTTCTCATTCAATCCTTCCCTTGTTCTTGAATGTAGGTACTATTGTCCCTCTTTACAAATAAACAGGCTCAAGTCAATTAAGAAACTTGCCTATGGACAAAGCCAGTGTACGGCACAGCTAGATTTAAACCCAGTCTGTATAAAACAGGTGTTCTCTAACAGCATATGATTCTGCTTATAGGAAGAGAACTGAGCAAAGTAAGAGATATTTCAAGGCTAGTTCTCCCTAGCTGTAGGGTCAGGAGTGGGTATGTGTTCTTTTCCTCTATAAGCCTGATGTCAGACTAATATCTTTTCTGTATGGATAAAGAAATCTGGTACTTGTGCATAATTTCTCAGGATGTTGCTGCCAGGAGGCTGTGTAAATATTGTTGGTGCAGATTGTTTGATGATTTGGTCTGCCAGATCTGTGCTGGGCAGAGAGGCTGCTGTCTGCCTGCTTCTACCCAGTGGTATGGCAAAAGAGTCTGGGGGACATTTAGTAGGAGCAAACCCTGATTCCCTCCATAAAAGCAGCACACACAACTAGTTTCTGGCAGGAATATCTTTTGTCATGATCCCCTTTTGAAATAATACTTTCCCTTTAAATTTAAACAAGGATGACAATGTCCCAGAAGTTAGTTATACTTAATACTCCCAGATATTTATAATCTGGAATGTATACATGATTCCTGACACTCATTGCTTACTCTGTAAGGTTTTGTATTATTACCCAATTCATCTTTTAAGACCCCAGAGGGCAAGGATCAGGTCCTGCTCTTCCTTAATACTGCTCCCCAGTCATTCTTTATTCTTAGTAAGTATCCAGTAAATACTGACCGATTAGACCTCATAATGTTTAGTATAAGAGAAGGGCCTATATGTTTCTTCTGAAGCACTTTTTGAGAGCCTGCTATATCACAGTCATTGTGGTAGGTGCCAAGGACTCATATGATCTAGAAGTAAGAATTCAGAAAAATCAAAGATAAGCCTTCTGGTCACTGTGCAGCTGGTCAATAACATAAAATTTGGTTCCTAAAAGTGCAGTATCCTTGATCAGATTAGGGGCCTTCATAGCAGCTACATTTGGGGCAAGTGCTATAAAGTTACAATTTCTATATGCTGTTAGATGATTCTAGAATCAAACATTTAGAAAGTCCCTGATAAAGAATTTTTAAATCCTAAAGTTTGATTTTTAATTTCTTCTATAAATTGTCTGAATGACATTTTTTAGCTGGGGCTATAAAAGAAGTCTTCCTCTTTATTTCAAATTAGTCTTTCTGTAATAGGCAAAATTTCCCTACTCTTGTTTTAATTTGTCAAAATTTCACTTCAGATGTCCCTAAAATCCATTATCTCTGGAAAGACCTTTGTACATTCCAAATCAGCTGATACAGACATAGATATATCTGTTTGTAAATCATGGGGTAATCAATCTCAGTGTTTTATCTTCACTCATTATTCACATCATAAAGCCTTGATCCAAAAGTAATCCTATTATATAAACTATTTCCTCAGTATACCATCAAGAAGAATAATCAATTCCCATAAATAATTACCTTTGGGATATGAAAGAAAATGTAAACATTTTATTTGGCAGTTGTTTCTGAACACATGAATAAATAAATGGAAAAGTACATATTAATATTTCTTTTTGGAGAAACAGATACCATTAAACACTTATTTACACATCTTCACTGCAAAGAGCAGTCACACAATTAAATTTTGCCCTATAAAAGGTAACTTCCCACACCACTGGACTGGACAGTTAAGGATGAAGTACTGGTAGTGCTTGGTTCTAGCAGTCTCAATGTTTAAAAGGCATTCATTTGCAAATGTGATAAGAAGAGTCATCATGCATTGAGTTCATCCAGGTCATGTACTGTAGAAAGTTTCTGATGGCAGCCACAGGATTTGGTGTCTCATGCGCTTAAATCAACTATCACATGTTTGTAAATCTGTGTGTTTCCCTTAAAACTGGAAGCAAAAAGAAAATTACGCTTATTAATGGACACATGTGTGAATGATCTTGGTGCCTGAACATTTAATTCCTGAAATTTCACAAATTTGGCTTTCTCTGCATCCCAGTTATACACTTGAGTAAAGGAGTAATCACTTCCAAGAATTGCATATTGGTAATTATTTATCTGAAGAGGCTGGAACACCATAGATCCTCTCGATGGCATCCTCTGAATATCCTGGAATGAGGAGCCTCCCCATTTCATGACTTTGGAATCACCAATGAATCTTGTCAAGCAAATGTATACGTCACCTTTCACTGAGAAGTGCTTTACTGCATAGACATCTTCCATGTTAGGAATATCAGTTTGGTTAGTGAATAATTGTGTTGCTTTGTTCCACTGATAAATTACAGGACGCTGGGAACTACTGGACAGAATTAAATGAGGTGTTCTAAGTGTCAGAGGTGTTTTGGCTATTTCTAAATATTCCACATCAGTGTCCCTGTACCAGGCATGTAAAGATTGATGGGAGTAGAATCCATTTCCGTTCCATTTATAAATGGTAGTAAAACCAGCTTTTGAACTATCAGCAACAATAAAGTACCAGTTGTTTTCAATCTTGAATGTTTCTATGTCGTTGGGTTTTCGGATTTTGAGAATTTCAATATCCTGAATTTTTATGAATTTGTTTGCAAAACCATCTCGCTTATAGATATGAGAGCCACCAAACAGCTGAGCCACAATAACATAGAGCTGAGTTTCAATGACTATAGGCTTGCACACTACAGTGGACGTGCCTGGGAAGAGACAAATGAGAGATTAGTTGTGTGGGTATCCTCTTTGGAATAAGTAAACATGCTGGCTGAGGCCATATAGCTGCTACCAAAAATCAGCCTGAAACAGTAGAGTTTCTTGGTTGATTAGGCAAGGCCAGTCTCCAAGGCCAATAGCAATAATATCTTGCAGTTTTGTGCCTTTTCACCTCACAAGGCCTTGTTATGAATAATAAATTTGTCACGTCACACACAAACTGCTCTAGGTGCTCAGGACACAGGTACAGCCCGAATTTTCTCCTCTTAAACTTCTTGCAGAAAAAAAAGTATTGCTTTCCTGACACATAAATTAACCATAGTAATTCTAATTAAAAGCCACCATTTATTGAGTTTACTGTGTGTTTTATCAAGTCATTTCATTAAATGTTCCCAACAACTGTAAGAGGTAAATATTACATCTTCTCTTTTCCAGATGAACAAACTGAAGCTCAGAGGGGACTAAGTTCTGCTGCCTGATGCCGATGGGAGAGTTGGCATTCAAACCCAGGCCTACCTACCAGCATCTTTAAGCTTTTAACCCAAGCAGAGGCAAGGTTAACTATGCCAGGGCTTGCAGTCTGGGCCAGGAACCTACAAAGTTCTAGAAGTCTAGAGTGATGGTTTGGGCAGCTCCTAGCTCTACTTACAATTGGGTTGTTCTAAGTTTGAACTATTCCTGGTCCTAGAAAAACTGCTTCTTGCTGTAGGATTCCCTGACAAAGGCAGTAGATACTACTTGTCACATTTCTAGCACTTTAGGTCACTTGTTGCAGGAGAGAAGAGAAGGAAGAGGAATCCTGGAGAAAAGTGAAAAGAGGTACAGCAATGGGTGATGCTCCTGAAACTTATTTTGGGAAATCTCAGATAATGATAAGGGATCTGTCGGTGGCCTCGGTTAGTATCCTTTTTTCTAAGAGTTTGACATTTATCAATAGTCTATGATCTCTTAGAGGGAGGTTAGTTATAGAAAATTCAGACAGGCAGAGCAAGTTTGGGCCCCAAGCTTTACTGACTACAGCACTGGGGATTCTGAGGCAAAAAGTTCTACATTAGCTCTTTCTGCTAATTGGCTCCATCCACAGCCAAAATTATTTTTCTTTGTGACTTTTTTCAGAACCAAACTGATTATTTGCTCTTGGAAAAATCACTTAACTTCTCTGGGGTTCAGTTTTCTTGATCCTGTACAATGAGGGCTTAGAATAGATGAGGGATAGGGCCAGGGATTTAGCTCATTGGTTTTGCTGCCTGCTGCACAAGCGCAAGGACCCGAGTTCGATCCCTGGTACCAAAAAAAAAAAAAAAAAGAATAGTTCAGGGGTAGACAGTTTCACTGTATGTATCAATAATCATTGACTTACTGGTTATGACTACACAGAGAACTTGTGTTGAGAAAGATTCTGTGGCTGTGTCTGCACTATGGAAGAAAGCACCATGACTAAGTAGCAATGTCTGTCTGCAGTGAGAAAACAATCACCTCATATCTTACATAAATTTGTCATCTGATGTGGGCTTGAACGTTTATGTACCTCCAAAATTCATGCAGAAATTTAACCCAATGGAACACTATAAAAATTTGAAGTTTTTAGGGGGTAATTAAGGCATGGGGATAGAGTCCTTATGAATAGGATTAGCGTCCTTATAAAAGAGCTTGAGGAAATCACTTTTGTCCTTCTTTGTCCTCTTTGTCTGCCATGCGAGGACAAAGAGATGATGTTGTCTTTGAAGAAGAGAGTAAGTCCCTGTAAAACACTGACTCTGCTGGAACCTTAATCTTGGACTTCCCAGCCTCCAGAACTGTGAGAAATAAATTTCTGTTTATAGATTACTCAATTTAAGATATTTTTATTATAGCAGTAGGAACAAAGACAGCACCTTAGATGGGATAAACTCTGAGGTGCCCTCTGAAATTTTGCAAATGTGTGCTTCATTTGTCTTTCAAGTGCTCCTCTGAAGAGTCATCTACAGCAACTGATGTGCTGTACACAGGTCAGAAGAACCTGGTTTAGCTTGCATGAAACTCTGCTGCAGTCTATTGGAAAACTTAGGGGAGAAATGGAAGCACATCTTCTTTGAAAAAGAAGGATTCTAAAAGGGTCTCAGTTTGGAGAGGTCCCTTTATCTGGGTAACCTTAGTCTCAAGCAAGCCCCAGACTGTTTTGGTGATGATTGGGGATGGTGGTCACCAGTAAAATCTAATTATAACCTTTTATACCTTATCTGATGAGTGACATTTTATGGGGAGATTAGAGAGCAGGTTTGAAGGTGTTACAAGCTAAAGCTGATGTAAACATTTCAGAATTGTTCTAATATTTATGACATAATTTTTAAAACTGTTGCGATGATAAAGAAACTTATGAGATCACCTAAGTAATTTTCATGGAAGAAACTGGATTCTATAACCAAGTTATATGTAAGAATAATGACAATAGGTTTCTTCACTGCAAGATCCCTCAAAACCTATAATGTATATGACATAAATCTCTAAGTGGGACATATGATTTATAGATTTATTGGAATATAAAACTTATTTACAGGGTATACATTAATATTTTGCAAAAGAAATGTTAGTGTGAAAGAGCTTGAGACATGTTTATCTGCAAAAACCTTATTTCATAGGTAAGAAAAAATTGGAAGTCCAGTGAGAATGAGTAGCTTGCACAGCTAGATTAGAAATCAATACCTTTTGGAAAATAATTTACCTTTTATTATGTATTTAGTATGATGGGTCCTATGCTGAGTTTCTAGTACCCATGATAGCATCTTATTAACAACCTCATGAGTCAGGTATTATTCCCATTTTACAAGTGAAGAGATGAGAGCTCAGAGGACAATCCCAACTTACTTAGTAAAAGGTGGAGCTTTGATTCAGGAGACTGTAAGCTTGCTCACAGCACTCCCTCATACCACTTATCTTCTCCTACTGCCACTGACAAAAATTGTTTAGTTTCCCATTCAGAATTTTACCAGGCTTTTCATACCTGTAATGTTGTCATAATTCCGGAAAGTCTTTTCTACATGGTCCCATTCAAGGAAAATGCATTTTCCAGTAAAAGGCTGAGCAATGACAACATACTCATCATTCATATAAGAAAAAGTGTCTATGGACAGTGATTGATAAGGCAGGTCTTGAGATTTTGCAAATTCTGCAAAAATAGGAAATGATGATGAGTAACTGTGAGCTAATCTCAATACCTTTTTCTTTGGCTAGATCTCAACTACCTGTAAGAAGTATATTTATTTTCAAGAAATAGTAAAATGGCAATTTTATTTTGCTTTTAAACATATGAAGTTTTAGTGGTTCACAATTTTTTAAATTAAAGTGCTCAGTCTGTTTTTAAGATATTAAAAAAATGAGTTCCTATACATACAAAAAAAAAGTAGTCCTTATTTTAATTTTATGCTATAAATTGATTTTGAGTACATTACCTGTAATGATGCAGTCAAAATCCTTGGATGAAAGGCTATTGATTTTGCGCTTCTTGTATTCTGGGGGGCCTTCACAGTAGATGTCTTCAACAGTTGCATTGGTGTGGCTAAGCCATTCCACCAGCCACTTCAATTTACAATCACAATTAAATGAATTCCCTCTAAGGTCCCTGAAAGACAAATTTCTGCTGCTTTTGCAGTACAAGGGCCCTGGTATGTCAGAAGCATGACTTCTTCAGCAATTAACATCAGCAAAATTACCATGCCTGGCTTTACATTGTGTCCTATGATCTGCCTTGGACTTGACTGACCACTTAGTTTGGGCTCAGAGAGTGACCACAGAGCACTTTTAAAGGCTACCCTAGTCCATGGAGCCTCACAACTTCCTCTCTTTTGGATTCAAAGGCAGTTTATCCCAGAGCAGTGCTATCAAATGAATAGTGTGTAAACCACATGTATAATTTAAATTTTTCTAGAGCTGCACTAAAAAAGTTCAAAAAAAGTGGAATTAATAATATGTTTTATTTTTTGGATGTAGTCAATGTAAACATTTTTGAGATATTTTACATCCTTTTTTAACTAAGTCTTTGAAGTCTACTGTGTATTTTATACTGACATTATATCTCAACTCATCCTAAATTCTCATCAGAAATGAGTTTTGATTTAATAAAATCTGTAGCTAAAGAAACATACAACTGGTTGTTTCAGACATATTTAAAAGTTTTTCAATAATTGACTGAAGAGCAATTTTCTTTTTTTTGGTACCGGGGATCGAACTTGGGTCCTTGCGCTTGCCCAGCAGGCAATGAAGCCACTGAGCTAAATCCCCGGCCCTGAAGAGCAATTTTTAAATATAAACTTAAAGTTTGAAAAGTTAAGGGGCAAGGATGTGGCTCAGTGATAGAGCATACATGAGCATATCTGAGTCCTTGGGTTCAACCCTGTGCACCCCCTCCCCCACCAAAGTAAAGTTTACAATTCAGCTCCTCAGTTGCTCTAGTAGCACATTGTAAGGGCTAAGTGACTATAAGTGTCATGCAGCACTATACTGGACAGCACAGGACTAGAGGACAGAATGTAGTGATTATTGTATCATATTTAATTAAATCAAATGAGTTCTTTGCTTTTCTTCTTTCTCACAGATATAATTAATTCTGATCCTATTCCATGGTCTACAAATTCAGTTTTAATAGGAAGTGACTTTGCCATAGTTAATGTATGCGTACAATAGCTCATGCTCGTACCAAATTATATAGCATAGTTCAAATTTTCCACAACTGATCCCAACTCACCAAGTTCTTTGTTTTTTTTTGGTTTTTCTTTGCCATTGTTTCTGTTCAGGAATTCCATTTCCTTTTCTGATCACACAAAATTCTTAAGACAGGTGCTGCCTAGTCTTCATGCATCACATAGCATTTAACAACATTTTTTAGGGGATACTTTCAAGAAAACCAAGAAATTCACTAAAAGGCAAGTTGGCTTGTATCCTTGTACATCTAAGATAATTCTTGATTTGGTCATAGTAGAGTAAGCCAAGAAGCCAAACCCATTATGGGATTCCCTAGACAGACTGAGACAATTTCAAGTGTTGGACTGACACAAGGATGGGATAGAAGGTCCTCCAAGAGCTATATCCCATATAGCTCCAAAATGGACCACCAGCCAAATTCCAAAACATTCCTGAACTGGCTTCATCTCTTAAGAGTCCTCTGATCAAGAATAATGAATGCCAACCCTTCTGGGCTATTGTAAACCACAGCAGATAGCTGATTCATGCAGAACTCTTTTACAAGTGTCTTGATTCTTGCACTCTCTTGGAAATGAACTGTTATTTAGGAATTGGGGTAATAGGCATGAAGGAGGGGCTGGGGTACTACTGAAGAGAACAAAGGAAGTTTTTCATTAGCTTCCTTATTTGAAGTTAAATACTGGGCTTAAAAGAAAATACTTGACTCAGATTTTGTTTGTTATTGGAGAAAAGTTGTTTTCAATATATGCTCTACAGCAATGATGGTGAACCTATGGCCTGTGTGTTGTTTTTCTTTCAAGACAAAAGATATTAATGTATGTGGTGTTTTTTCTAAACTAAAACCTCAGTATTCAGGTTTAATTGCAATGTTGGCACTTTGTGATAAATAAGGGTTGGGTTAAAGTTTTGGCACTCGTCTCTGAAAGGGTCACCATCACTGTTCTATAGCAAAGTACATAGAGTGAAAAAAATCTTTGTTTTCATTTACTCTTTTATTTGTTCCTATGTTCTACTTTAAGACATAAAATACCCTGCTAATGTTTTGGATGGCCATTAAAAGAACCTAAATTGCTTTTGAGAGGGTTAGGCATATAGTACTTGTTCTGCTTACAGCAAAATATATAAATTCCTTGCAAAGATCTTTCATTATGAGGCTTAAAAGTCAAAGTTTGAAAGCTCTTTTGTTTGAAAAAGGGTCAAAAATAATTAAGTTCATTCCCTTCCTGGGGCTTAAGCCAAATTCCTCAGGATTAAGCCTAGAGTTGTTGTTCAGTGTAATGAGAGAAAAGGCAAATTTCTTCCCTTCCCCCACTTCCTGCTCCATTTCTCTGTTGACCAACCGACCCAAGGGTGTAACCTTTCATCTTGTTCTGTCAGTTTCCCAGACTTCTTTATGTTATTTCTTTAGAGCCTGATTTCCTGGACCTCATGAGAAAAAAAGGGATCTTGATATTTCTGCCAGGGTCTCCTCTTCCTAGCCCTCAGAAACCCTATGGTCACCCTGTGCAGGCAGACACACACTTTGTCAAAGTAATGCCTGGTTACTGTATATTCAGAATTCCCAACAGTAAATACTGTGAAAGACTCGTATGCTAGTCTGTGTAAATTTAAAATTTAGGCTGATGTAAAATAAAAATTTAAAAATTTGGGTCTAATTTTAAAGCCAATTAAAAATTCTAGTCATCAACACCAGCTTTTCTTGTTAATTACTACAAATTAATTAGTAATGTCTTAAATCCTCTTACACATTTGTTAAAGAATCCAGGCCTTTGAAAATATCTTTTGGGAGTGTCTGGAGATTGTTGTTTGCGAGGCTCCTGGAAAAGAAAAGAGAGATACAAACTGTAGTGATAAATTAAATAAATGCACTCAATAACAAAGCTTAGCTATGAGTTTCTTTTATTGTTTCTACTTTACTAAATTCCTCATACTATAGCACTTTTAAATCTTCTAAGATGCCACTCAGATTCCTATTGTTATGTTTTCAATTTCTGACCTCTTTGTTTCAATATTCATTTAATGTTTACATAGCACTTTATATTGGTTAAAGGCAACAACAACAACAACAATAGCAACCAAGCAAGATGCTTAGATGCTTCTGTTTTCATTTAGAATAGAATGAGAGATTCACATCCTCAGATGTTTGGTCTATGCTGCCTCCAGTGATAACTCACTAACCTGGTGATAAGAGTCATCTCCAAATGCCCCCAGGCCTATGTCTTCTCCTGCCTTTCTCTCCCTCCCTTGCTTCAGAGCACTGCTAAACTTCCAAACAATAACCAATAGTACAATAGCTTTATGCCTTCTCCAACACACTTTCTTCTCTCTAAAACACATACATGATCCCCTTTTCTGATTTTTAAAAAAGCTTTTAACTCTACTCATTCTACCTCAGAAAAAAGCTTTCTCACAAATACTATCCAATGCATCCCCTTGATCTTTTTTCCCTTCTTCCGATTAGCTCTTGCTCGTCACAGGAATTATTTTTCCTTTCTCTTTCTATTTGTTCTTCCACAAATCTCTAGAATGATACTAATCAAAGTTAACAAATAGGAAACAATCTTATATGCATATTAGAAAAATGCAGAATAATAAAGTGCAGATGCTGTATAATCAAGAAAAAGCACTATGGGGCTGGGGATCTAGCTCAGTGGTGCTGCTGCCTGCTTTGCAAGTGGAAGGACCGGAGTTCAATCCCTGGTACCAAAAAAAAAAAAAAAAAAAAAAAGCAGTATGTACTAGAATTTTCTGGTTTTAGCAGCATATGTTACATATTTTTTCATAGTTTTTTTTTCAACAAAACAAATAAAAACTAAACAGCTTTGTTGGCCTCCAAAGCTCTTGTAAATCCTCTTAAAAGTCCTTTAAAACACTCTCAAAAGTCTATGTCATCATGTCCTCTAATTAAATGTGAGATTTCTCAAGTACAAATATTCAAGACTTGGAACTTATTATTTTTAGCTTATTATTTCATTGGGGGAAGTTAGAAATTACTACTAAGTGGTCATGTAATGTAAGAATGGGCATAGACTCAGAAAGTTCTAATCTCAATGATGGCCAATTTTGTGATGAAAGGCACAGCTTTGGAATCATTCCGTGCTAGGTTTAAATCCTGACTCAACCACTAACTGGTTATGTGACTTTGGTTATACAACTTTTCTGAGAGAATACTGGAGATAGTTTTAGAGATAATAGTGCCTTTAAAAAAATATAGATTATTGGAAAAAGAAAATGAGATAATGAAGAATAGTGCCTGGTACCTGAACTACTCTCAATAAAGACTAACTGGAAGTGGGCTGGGGATGTAGCTCAGTGGCACTGCACCTGCCTGGCAAGAACAAGCTTCTGAGTTCAATCGCTGGTACAAAAAAAAAAGATTAACTGGAAGAAGAGAAAGGAGAAGAGCTCCTGTGTACACTTGTCCAAGAAACAACATTTAGAAAACTGACCATATGAATGAATAGTATTAATAAAACACAGATAAGATTATTCAATAGAGTATCTCCACAATTCATCTGACTACTGTTTTTTAAAAAAACTTTTCTATGATGCTACAGCTCAGATCAAGTGTCTTGTGCATGCTAGGCAGGTGCTCTATCACTGAGCTATACTCCTCATCCATGACTGGTGTTTGAATGAAGAGATTTTTTCATGCTTTGGACCAGTTCAGAGTCACTATATGCGTCTCAATTGAGTTTCTGGCACAATGTCTTAAAATTCTCAAGCTAAGTGCTAAGTGGATCTCTCTCTCTCTCTCTCTCTCTCTCTCTCTCTTTCTCTCTCACCTTTCCTCCCTCCAGAACAAACTGCAACTGGCTGGAGGTTGGATTATAGGACAATGGAGATAAAATGTAGCAGTCAGATTCTGAATTATTATTGCCCATGGTATTACATAGGAAGAGGAACCATGTTTGCTTTCCTATCTGAGGGGAATATTTTATTTTATTTTGAGTGGGGGATATTTTAAATAATGCCAAATTTGGAAGTTTCATTTTCTGCCCAAAGCAGTAGAGCTCTAGGTCTCACATATCTAAAGTTGACTAACCTCAGAAACATCTGTCAAGATAGGGGTAGAGACTTAGAGCTTTGTGGCTTCTGGCAGAGATGGGGTTATTGTATGATAAGATGGAGGACTTTTAATCACAAGAATTAGGAGACGGGAGAGAAGGGCCAGCCAGCCTGGCTGTGGAGTGAGGCATTATGCTTCTTGCTGACTTCTTGTTACAAAGGGCTCTCACCTCTGAACCAGAGGCTTTTGGGGGTGGAGTAAGACAGCACGAGCAGTGCCAGAGAGAGAAATGGCTTGATGGATTTACTGCATTCAATGCCCACACTTTGCTGATCTACTGCACAAAACTCAGTGAAATACTGATTCACAATTTGCTGCTCATAAAGGCGATAAGGTAGAGTTTCATGTCTAGGTTTAGTGGGCAATAGTCCTGTGAAGGATGCTTAGACTTATAAAAGAAGCAAGAAGAAGAGGAAGTAAGACCCAGAAACAAGAGGAAGGCTTTTAGATGACAAAGGCCTAGGAAATGAAGTTCAGATAGGTTCCGTAAGTCTCTGAAGGACCCAGTGAGGAGAGGAGGTCACATATGGATGAACAGAAAGCAAGCAGAGGGGCTTGGGCAGAGAATGATTTAGGGAAGCAATACTGATAGAGCCTGGAAATTATTCTGCAAAAACTGCAACAGGGTCCCAATATAAAGCCACCTTCTAGTCCAGGCTGGTGGTAGGGACTGAATGATGCCTTAGATATGGAAGGGGCTCAGCAGAACCTGCAAGGTAAGGTGAAACATATGAAATGGACCTACAAGGAAGGAGCTGTGTCCTAGCTGTGGCCAAGTAAGAGAATTTGCCAGTTCACAAGTGAAGGAAGAGAAACTGGAAATATTTTCAGCCCAACTAATAAGTTAGGAAAGTTACTTGATTAAGCATTGTCAGTATCAGCAAGGAATTGGAAACAATCTTCATGTCCATTAATAAGGAATTGTGTAAATAAATGATGATTTATACTTAATGTGAAATATTTTGTGAATTAAAAAATAAAGTAGTTCTTTATTATTTAACATGAAGTGATGCTCAAGCGAATTAAAACACAGAGAATAGTATGTAGAGTGTAATAGCATTTAGAGTGTAGGAGAAAAGATACATGTCTGTAAGTGCATAATGAAACCCCTATAAAGTTATATAAAAATGGTTGAGGTTACATCTTGGATTGGGTTTACTGGAATCATTCATTTTGCTATGGAAGTGTCTGGATTGTAAGGTTTTTTTTTTATTAGTAAGCATGTATGATTATTTTATAGTCAGAAGAAATGAAAAATGGCATTAACTTTTCAAAAAGACCCTGTTGCTTAGTAAATATATGGTTCTGTCTATTGAGGATGAGTCATTCTAAATCAATCACTTGGCTGCATTCATCAGACTCCAAAGCCATACAAGTAGTGTGGGAATCATGGTCAGCACTCAGATGTCTGAGTGGTCAGGTCAGGCAAACATTTTTCACAAGACCTTCTGCAGGATGGAACTACCTGTTTCCTCCAAAATTCCCACATGGTTTCAAGCCTTCATTCTCTGGGGAGTTTGGGGACCATAGTCAGCCTGGCATGGAGCCTATGCTATGAGTTCTCTGCTTGGTGAAAGCGAGCAATGAGGAAGAACTGGAACCTCCAGAAAGCTTCATGGTTTTGAGGCTTTCAGGAAGATTCTCCAGAGCAGAATGATGCCAAGGGTACCAGGCCAGGGTCACTAGGAAGGAAAAGGCTGTGTCATAGTGGCTTACCATTTGGTTGTTACACATAAAGGGTGAAGAAAATGAAATTTGGTCTCTGTTACGTTGATCAAACATCTAAAGATACTGAGACAGCACTTTTTGGATTAAGATTAGAGTTATTTGGGGGTTGATTGTTAGGGTCATTTGATACTTTAGATTCTACTTTTCCCTTGGGTTTTGCCATCAGAAAGAAAAATATTTTGGTTAAGTTTTGTCCTTCCTGTACCCCTCTTTCAGCTTCACAGTGCAATGACTTAATATTACTCCTTTTCATAATAGAAGGTCTGTTTGAAATATGTTTTTTTTGTTGTTTTTTGTTTTTGTTTTTTGGTTTTTTTTTTTTGGTACCGGAGATCGAACTTGGGTCCTTACGCTTGCGTAGCAGGTGAAATATGTGATATATCCTTTGTAAAACTGGTTGTAGCTGAACTTCCTGACATCACTTAGTTCATTAGTACCTCTCTGGGTTTCTGTTTTGATATCTTCAAATCTGAGTTTCATTGATTTGATAATTAACACCTGAAGACCAAGAGCAATGAGAGATTTGAGAAAACATTTCATCACTGTTAATTTTTTCAAGGATGATTCAGCTATGAGTATGGCATGAATATTTCTCTTTCCACGGTATCCCCGAGGCCTAGCATTGTGACTGGCCCAGAGTTGGCCCTTGTAGATACTTTTAAATGAATAAATGAATGAGGCAGTCTGGAGTGGATGAGAGGAAGGGAACTGATAAAGGAAAAAGCAGTGGTTGTTTCCCTTAGGCTCCTGTGCCAGGATATTGACTTGGGGAGAGAGTGCAAAGCCCTGTGAATTACCCTTGCCAGCCACCACCATGTAATGTAGGCCTGCTCTCACAGCATACCCTCTCCTCCCTCAGCTCACTGTGGTGATTATTGCAAGGTGACATGGTGGCTCTTGAAAGTGTGACTTCAATTCAGAGTCTACTTGAGAAATATCCTTTAAAACACCTAGGGTATTGCTCAACTGAAACTAGTTGAATAGGAGCAAGCATTCTCAAGGGCAGACTGCCATCCTTTTCTGACAGAAATGATGACCATTTCCTCCACTTTGGTGTTCTGATGGTTTACCCAAGAAAACCTCTGATTATGGCTATGGAACCTACTGGAAAGTCTTATCTCTAAGGCAGACCAGACTGGCTCAACCAACATGTTTGTTTCAGTGCCATGAAGCTGTGCTGCTAAGAAAGCAGCACCCACAGCCATCTGGGGTGCTCCCAGCATCCCTGCAATGCAGATTCTCAGCTTAGGTTTGTGTCTTACTGAACTTCCAGCATTGAAGTGCAGTTATTTTGATTTCATATGAAATGTTTGAAGGGAATGAGTACATGGCAGCATTAGGAGTCCTGACCCAGGTTAGGCAGTGAGTTCTAGTTTCTTCCTCCACAAGGGTGTTTACTGCATACTAGGCTGTGTTCTAATAATTTTTCAGATATTGACTCATTGAACCTCAAATCAACCTTAGGAGACAGGTACTTCTGAGTACCTTGCTATCCCTCACTCTCATTTTCACAGGTTATCACCCCCATTTTACACATGAGCAGTCTGGGTCACAGTAAGGCTAAAGAAACTGACCAAGGTCCCCTAGGCTTTGAACCTAGGTATCTGGTAGCAGACGATCTCCCCTCAGCCTCTACATCATGTTACCTCTTTACATATATGTCAATGTGAAAGCTAAAACAAAGACATCTTGCCTGACTGATTGGGGCCACATAGGCATCCTGAGTTTGAAGACTGTTATATATATTCTTTGTACCGCTACAGGGCTGATCAGCCAGTAGCTCCTTCACAACATGTACAGATTGATGACAATTTCCCCTAAATATCTTTATACACTCATACAAATAACCCTGGCTCTAGCAGGCCACAACTACAGTGACATTTATGTGGCACCCAAGGGAAAAAAGCTCAATGAGTATTAACAGAAATCAATAGTAATGTTTAGAGATTTTGTTATCATTGTCTATAAAGTAATTTAAATTCACTTTATGACTACAAAAATAATATATCATGACAGAAAAACTCAGATCTTGTGAAGTATACAAACCATTCGATGACTTATGTTAAACATGAATGTGATCTGTCCCTTTGAACTCATGCAGAAATTTAACCCCCAGCATCATATATTAGAGACACTAAGAGGGTGAAAACTTAATCTGTCTATGGAGTTTAGAAGTGGAGCCTTTAGAAAATGACAAGGTTTAGATAAGGTCATTAGTGTTGACTGCATCCTGTTGGCTTTATAAGAGGTGAGATAGAGATAAGACACAGAGACAGAAGTGTGTGCTTCCAGCATCTTTCCACATGACGCTAGATGCCATCTCAGGACTGTGCCAGCAAGAGGGCCATTGCCAGAACTAAGCCAGTGCTAGTGCCATGCCCTTGAAATTTCCAAAGCAGCATGGTAAATAAATCTCTTTTTCTCATAAAGTTAGCTTGGTGCAGGTATTTCATTATAGTAAGAAAAATCTAACTAATATGGATGCATAATATTAGAACAGTGATTCAGAAAAAAATAATTGAGATTTAGCCCCAGGAATTGACAGATTTTCTAGGGATTTACCTATAAGGAGCTCACTCACTCTTCCTTTTCTGAGGGCTAATTTGGAAGGAAAAGGATTTTGCCATCTCTATCTCTTCTCTATCTCTATCTCTATCTCTATCTCTATCTCTAACTCCATCTCTATCTCTATCTTTATCTCTTTCTCTAGCTCTAGCTCTAGCTCTAGCTCTATCTAATCTATCTATAATGCTGGGGAACCTATGGTACATGTGCTACAGTGGGCACTCAGAGCCCTCTCTATCCGCAAGAGAGCCGCTTCACCCCAGAATTGCCCCAGCAGCCAAGCATTCAGGTTTAATTACAGTGTTGGCACTTTGGGATAAATAAGTGGATTTTGGGTTGCAGTTTGGACATTCAGTCTCCAAAAGTTTCTCCATCACTGATATATAGTATCTTTCAATTGTCTGTAAAGACAGCTCTTGTCTCTTTAGAAAATAAGTCTACTGAAAAATAAGTTTACTGTATTAGAAAATGAAAAAGTTCATTATTTCTTTAGCAAAGGACTAAGCTTAGGTTGTCTTCTTGGAGTAGCTTTAATATTAGGTCACAGTGGGAACCATTTCAATCTAACAATGTGCATCTAATCACAACTATCTGCATTTGGAGACTGAGAGCAACAATGGTAGGGCTCTTGTCTTCAGGATCTCTTTCTTCTCTAGTCAGGTTTGTTCAAGTCATGCCCCAAGGAAGGATCCAGTCAACTCAATAAGAGCTTCCTGGTCCTGCTCTAACAGACATGGTAGGGACATCACTAGGAAAGTGAAAACCTAGGGAAACTCTGGTGACTGCTGACTAACTGGTGAGCCACTTCAACTCAAGGTAGACCTCAATGTTCTCATTCATCACCAAGGTGATGCTATTGCTCTTTTCTTCCACAGACTTCTAGGAGACTATAATGAGGTCAAGAACATGAAATAGCTTTGTAAACTCCAATCAGCATGTACAGGTTAGAGGGTGAGATGTTTGCCTTTCTATTGGGAAGAACTAGCCAGAGGTGGGGAAAAGTGACTTTCAAGCCAAAAATCTTAAAGAGGAAATCAATGGTTTAAACAAATTCTGGGTTTATTTGTAAGCAGTAAAATAGTAAAAAATGAACTGAATGTACTGAGCAGGCAAAAGGACATTTGGCTTTCAAATACTGCCCACTCTCTCTTTAAAAGGAAGAAAGGAAGGAAGGAAATATACCTTGAAAAATAGCTTAATTAGGAAGGAGAATAAAATGTGGAGACAAAGGCTCTCATTGAGAAAGTATTTGTTTAATTTCTTCTGCTAGAACAATGATGGTGAAGCTTTTAGAAATGAGTGCCCAAACTGCAACCCTAAACCTACTTATCTATTGCAAAGTGCCAACACTGCAATTAAACTTGAATATGAGGTTTTAATTTAGGGGAATAAACAACAACTCATACATTAACATCTTTTGTCTTAAAAACAACATGCATGCCATAGGTTTACCACCCTTAAGCTAGAATGAGATCCCCTTGGGGGGCCTAGAGCTTACCATCTTTATGGATCCTATTCTTTATAAAGTATAAGTCACATTTCTAGAAACTATTTAGAACAAACCATATAGCACTACCATTTTTGTAGATCAAAAGAGTCTAATATGAGTCAAACTAATGAGTGTTAGACCAAAATGCAGAAAATCTAAGGATCATATTTATTCAGTCAACATTTCCCCAACACAATTCCTTTCCACTTCCACCACTGGTTTAGACAGTCAGGACTTCTTTTTCCCTTTAGAATCATGCCTTTCTTCATGCCTCTGTTTTCCCTTGAGCTTGGAAATTTCTAAATAGCACATGCCAAACCATTTTTCTCTACTTATAGATTCTGTACCACTAAAGAAGAGGCTTCATTTTTCACCCAAATTTCAATTCCATTTCATTTGATGGACACAATGGGCTCTTGTCAAGCAAACTGTGTGTTCTTCCCTATGGTGTTATACAGATTTTTTCTTTCTCCCTCTCCTGTCCTCACCATGCCCCATTCTTCCTTCCTTTCTACTGAGATAGGGAGAACATTTTCTCCCATTCTGTGCAGGAGGGTAGAGCGCTTCTGTCCACTTTATTCTTTGATGCATCCTGGTGCCTGGAAATGAGTATGTTGATAGAGCAGATTAAGGTTGATGGGATGACAATGACCCCTTGCATCTTTATTTAGCAATAATGAGACATATATTCAACACTTGAGAAATAGTCATAAGATGGGTAATTAGCCAGGGCAATTCAACTATTGAGTCAGTATTTTTGCAATTCCATAACTCAGCAGTTCACTACTTATATATTCCCTTCAAGATTCTGTTTTTACATCTCTAACATAGGAATTGTTGTGTCTACTTAACAGGATTATCGAGAAGATTAAATGAAAATTGATGTAAAGCCTAACGGCTAACATAATATGTGTTACTGTCATTTCTTCCCATGCTTTTCTAGTTTCCTTAAAAATATATCTGTGTGTGTACGTGTATGTGTATGCCTATGACTATGTCTCTGTCTGTATCTATGTGTGTCCACAGGAGGGAGAAGGATCTAAAAGAAACAGTACAGTCCACACTGTTCAGAGTTTCTCAACCTTCCCCTTATGCCATTTTAGACTAGACAATTCTTGGCTGTGAGAGATTGTCCTGTGCACTGTAGATTACTTAGGAGCAACTCTGCCCTCCACTCACTAGATGCCAGTTACATCCCCAAGTTGTGACAGGCAAGCATGTCCTTAGATACTACCAAATGTTCCCTGGGAGACAAAATTGCCCCCTGTTAAGAATAACTACTGTAGCTCTGCTCATACACTGAATAATTAAATATTTCACTTATAAATAATTTGTTCAGGTACTAGGTAGACATTGCTCATGGCTATTTTAGGTTTAAAAGTATATAAAGTCAAGGTTTATCCAGAAAAAAAGCTAATCTTAAACTAAAGTATATAGCCAACCCATAATCATCCATGAAGTGAGCAATGTTGTAGATAATAAAAAAGTTATTTCAGTCACACAATTTCTATGTGTTGGATTGCTTTTCTAATCATGGATGGTTTGGGCTAAAAATAGTAGTAGTAATCAATTTCCTGAACACATGCTGACAGACGGCAGAGAGAAAAGGCAAGTGTGTGTGAAGAGAAATCACTTGGGTTCTTAAATTCTCATGGGTGCTCATAAAATAGGAACTTTAACCACAGGTGATCAACTTGCATTATCTGTTGGCAAACTTAAAAAGTAATAGCAACCTTCATACTTACAGGTGAATTAAAGACTTTAGTCCCCGGAAAGTATGTCTTGAAATGGACTTGATGTTGTTGTTTTCTATGAATCTGCAATAGGTCATAATACTTTGATCAGACAGCTGCCTGGAACCTGAGAGTACTTGTCCTGATTCATCATGTGAAAAAAAAAATGTCATTTTACTTACAGATACTCTAGATGTGGAAGACCAATAAAGGCATCATCACTGATCACATCAAAGGAGTTTGATGTGAATAACCTGCCCAGAAAAAGTATACAATGAAAATTGTCAAACTGACAGATTGTCAATTTTTGCTACTGTTATCTTTCAGAGAATTGAGTGGGGGTTGTACACAGAAAAATACCTGGAAGTCTGTCTTCTACAGTGCTATTTATTGCAGACACTCTTTGTAGCTTTTCTTAGTCCTAATCACTTTCTCATCAAATACTCATTAAAGGTGCTTGTGCTCCATTCTTTACAACCATGGCTACCATCTGCCCCAGGTAACATTTTGAGATACAAGCAAAGCAGGTATGACAGCAGATGCAGACAAACCAGCTTTTGGATGTTTCCACAACAGAGACACTAACAACCTTTTCCACTTGCCCTGGAAACCTCTGGAACATTCTGGTGGATGAATTAATGGTGCTTTGGGATTTTAATCTTAGGAAACCTACAAATATTCAGCTGCATGCCCAGTTGTGTTTTATCTCAGACAGGTCACTGAGACTAGCTTGATGAATATCGACTGACCTTGAAAGTAAGACAAAATGAGGATAGGAAACAATGAGGTTTAGAATCTTAGACCATTTATTTCTAACTAGTTGAAAGAAACACTTTTACTTGGACAAATTTATTCACAATTTCAAAATCCAAAGGGATCTGGTTTCAAAATTTCTGGTGAAAAAGGACATCAATTAGCTGTCCCCACACCCTGTTAAACTCTTTGGGGAACTTGCCACTTTTCTGAATGAAAGGCTTGAAAGAAGTACTGCTAGATCAAATGATAGAATTGTGTATTCTATAATAATAACATAACAATACTAATTCTGTTACTAAAAGCTTGTAATTTTTACTTTTAGCATTTAAAGATTAAAAATAATTGTCACTAACTTGCTAAGTGACTTCATCTCTGAGCTTGCTAACTAAGAGGATTAAAACTAGGAGATCTCACTTTCTAACATTTAAGAGTAATTTTTTTGACATCTGGGGTTGCTTCGGGATAATCAGAGGAGGAGAACAACAGGGCATTAGAGAAGAATTAGGCATGAATTGATAATTTTTGATACTGAAATATGGGTACATGGCAGTGAATTTTACTATTATCTTAACTTTTATATATACTTGGAATTTTCCAATGAAAATGGAAGTGGGAGGATGAACCAAACAAGCAAAATGAGATGCTCTCTTGGATTACTTTCTAAACTACCATTCCTGGAGTGGTGTGGGATTCTCTTCTTATCCCTTTTCCCTCTAATATCACAGCTTTTTACTCAAGCAATTCACTAGGCTCTGAAAAACCAACACTAATGAATTGGAGGCATATCAAAGCCTATAGTAATTAAAACAAATTTAAAGGTTTATGAATTTTGCTACCACTTTGGTAATGGTTTCTTCTCACTTTATGGTTCTGGAAAACAATAGAATATTCAGCCTTACTCCAAGGTAAGCTGACTCCAAAGGCTTCTATAGGCTCCAGGTTTTCGTTTCATTCTGCATAGCCAGCATCATAGCCAGACTTCAGCAAGGCAGAAATACATATAGAGAAGTACTTCCCATGCTCAAAGATTTGTAAATTGCCCTATAGTTGACTGGAGATTTCATCATTACACTCTAAGTAACCAGAAGAAATAGCTTTCATTGCTAGTTCTCTTTATGGTAAGTTGGATGAAAGATGAAGAGGGAAATGGACGTTAGTGGACATAATCTGCACAGGCATGTCACAGAAGTGAAAAGAAGGATTTCCACTAGAATTCTGTCTGCTTGTTCACTGCTTATCCCTAGCATAGTGCCTGTCCCAGAGGGGATATTGAATAAATATTTGCTGAACAAAGAAGGATTCACTTTACATTAAATTCCCATTGTTACTAGGTTACTAGATTGAATGTTCCTTACAGCAGGGCCTTTTCATTATTTGTTTTTGTAACCCTAGCTCTGATTACAGTTCTTAAATGAAAAAATGTTTATTGAACTAGATTTAAGGACTGAAACATCTGGCTAAAATTATGTGCAAAAATAAGAATGAATATTTGAAGGAATGAAGCTAGAACACAATAAACTACATACCATAAGATTGCACTTATATAAAGAACAAAAACAAGTAAAACTAATCTGTGCTGATAGAACTCAAGATAGTGGTTATTCTTGGAGGCCAGTTCTAACTAGAAGGGGAGACAAGGAATGTCTTCGGGTGGTGATAATGCCTTCTTTCTTTCTTCCTCTCTGCCTCTCATTCTTTTTTTCTCTTCTTCTTTCTTATGTATCTTTCTTTCCGGTACTCGGAATTGAACATAGGCCCTTGCACTGAACTACATTTCCACCCCTTTTTTATTTTGAGACAAAGTCTTGCTAAGTTACTAAATTTCCAAAGCTGGGCTTGAACTTTTGATCTTTCTGCCTCAGCCTCCCAGAGTGCTGGCATTCCAGGTGTGTACCATGCCTGGCTAATGTTTGGCTGGTTGACCTGGGCAGTGATTACAAAGGTATTCAGTTTTTTAAAAGCCATTAAGAAGTTTACCTATCATATGTGTTCTTTTCTTTATGTAGATTATACTTTAATAAAAAATTTCTTATGAAAACTAAAAAACTTTTCTGGCTAAGATAATAATGAATATCATAGTCCTTTAGTTTTCATTTCAGTTGTAGTTTCTATGGACAAGGATGTGTAAAATTATACATGCATTCTAAATCTAGTTAAGTGGGCTTTCCATTTTATTAACATATATATATATATATATTTGAAAAGACTCATACATCATGTTGTATAGAGAGGGTAAAACCTTCGTCTTTAATTTTTTATGGATTCCTGGAAATGTTTAATTTCAATATTATGATTTATGACTGAACCAAGTATGTTCAAGTATCCTACAGTTCTGTAGAGGGAAATGGTGCTCACATACAATAGATTTTGGGCAGGCCAGGGTAGCTGTGTTTTATACTGTAAAATGTGTGTCCCTTCTCATGAATTATTAGGGAACAAAAGACTCAGCTGTTTCCCCAGAGTAGCCAGTCTTTAGGTCAGGCAGCATCCTATGGCCCAAGTAGCCTGATTCAAAACAGTGTGTTGGGCTAAGATGATACTCATTGTTGTGTAGGAAAATGGAGCCAGGCTGCAGAGGAGCTGAGGGCTGAGTGGGGTCCATGGCAAGTAAGAAGTGTGTGCAGGGAATATGTAGGAGAGAGCTGAATGTGGAGGAGCCTCACTAAGGGAAGTGTGTTGAAGGCAGGCATAGAGGGTGATGCCTACATTTGTGTTAGATCCTATCCCAGTACTTCTCAATCTTGGTTGCACATGGGATCACCTGGGGAGCTTAAAAAATACTGACCACCTAAGTCCCACCCTCAAGAATTCTTGTTAAATTCTATACCTGGAGCGTGGTCCAGGCTATTTCAAAGCTCCCCGTAAGATGCATCTGCAGCCACTGTGAATGTAGTAAGCTTTCTAGGTCAGTCAAAATATCCTCCTTTACTTGTGATGGCCTCTGCTCCTTTCCACAATCTGACTGCTGTGGGACATGGAGGAACTGTGGATTTCCTGCCCTCCATAACTACATATAGCAAGAGTCTGCAATAATTACTAGTCGAATGTTACAGCTGTCCTCACAACAATAGTGTTATGGAGAGGTTCATGAGGGCCAATGTGCAGTCTCAATGATCTTGTCACACTGATTGGAGATGTAGGCTTAACAAACTTGCTAAGAGACATCCTATATTTGTAGAGAAGTCATGTAGAATTTGTCCTCTTCCCTGGTCCTATGAGAACATCTGAGGGCACTGCCATTTCCTCTCAAGGATAGAAAAAGCCAGGTAATTTCCCCCTAAAATTTAAAGATAGACAAAGGTACGTTCCCTGACCTATTTGTACCCCCATCCCGGCAAGGGCTGTGCACTTTTGAATTCAGTAAGAAAGGGGCCTGTAAAGAAGTAAGGAGGGCTTTTCTCTTTTGCAACTGAGGGAGTATATATTCCCTTACCAGGAAGGAGATTTAGAAAGACCGTATATATAAACTATCAGGCTGGCACAATTCATTTTCAAATGACAGTTATTGTCTTCATAATAACGTACATTTCAAAACATCCTGCCTGGATTATCTCATTTGGTCTTTGGGAGAACTCTGTGAAAGTAGTAGAGGAAGAGTTGCTATCTGTTTGGTAGGAAAAAACTAAGATCCCAAAGACTACTAAAGGCTTTGTTCTAGGTCATGAGACCAAGACCCTGAGTCCTGCACCCTTTTCACATGCTGGGTGACTCTTATCATAGGCCCCCAGGTCACATAATGTCATAATGTGCACATTCTGGTGAATAGCCATAATAACCTTACTCAGTTCATATGGTCTTAAGAGATAATTAAATAATAATCCTTTTTTGAAAACAATTAACCAGTGTAAGTAGTCTCAAAGCCACGTCAAGATCATATCAATTTTTAAAAGAAAAATGTTTAAAAATTTTGAATATAATTTGGTGTATTCTGTTTATGAATAATACATGATCACTATAGAAATTTTGGAAAATTTAGAAAAGCTTAAAAATAAATAAATAAATAACATCATTATACTACCTACAGACACTGATATGCATATACATAATACATATAAGATACCTACACATGTATATTTGTAAAGTTGAGATAATTTTTATATTGTTTTATATACTTTTCATTTGCTTATTTAATTATGAACAATTTTTCATGATAATTTTTGGTTAATATAGTTTTTGTTTGCTTATTTTTGAGACAAAGGTCTCGCTATGTAGTTCAGACTGGCCTTGAATTCACTATGTATCCCAGGCTGGCCTGGAACTCATGGCAAGTGCTGGGATTACTGCCTCAGCCTCTCACATGGAATTACAGGCATGTGCCACCACATCCAACAATAATACAGTTTTAACAGATATAGCTTTAACAGTTTTGGATAATGGGTATACAATGATTTGAATTTTTTATTATTGATTCCAATGTTTAGTATCATAAACACTATCATAACTATCCTTATATATAAATATTTTCCTATCTATAATCTTTATGATAGACAAGACAGATTTCTAAAGGCATCACATTGGATTAGAGATTTTTTTTTTCAAGTGGTAACTTTGCCAAATACTATAGCCAACTCTGAGTATGGAAATGTCTGTCTGATCACATTTTCACCTACATGCAATATTATAATTTTTTTTCTTTTTCTATGAAATCATGACTTCTTTAGTCCTAAGACTTGGGGCTTGTTTTTATGTATAATGTGAAGTGAGACATTGTTTTGGTTTTTTTTTCCCTGAGGGTCAGATCCTGGATTTATTTGTTATTATTACTGCTTCTTAATCCAGTTTTCTATGTTTCCATTATTGTTGATTTTCTCCTGATTCTCAAGGATATTTATTGAATTTAGTACTTAATCATTTGTTTTTATTCTGATTAAAAATGAAAGCAGGTAGAATGTAACTTTACTTCTGTGTGAAGCATCCAGTTAGTTTGGGTATGTAATAATTTTTAAAAGTGCATATTTGATTTTTGGCAGTTGTTTCAAATAATGTTCTTAAAATCCTCCATTGATAATAGGTCTTTTGTTTTCTGGTACCTGGGATCAAACTCAGGACCTTACACTTGCTAGACAGGCCGGCCACAACTGAGCTACATCCCCAGCCTGATGATAGGTCTTTTTAAAAAAAAGATATTATAACTTTAGCATTAATATTGTTTTGTGAGTACAGGATATGAGCTGTAAAATGTCTGCTAACCCCAAGTTGCTCCTTCCAGCTGCCAACATCTAGCTGCCTATAGAAGGGGTAGGTCACATCTCTGCATCAGTAGCAGCACTTTAGCCCCAAAGCCCAAATAATTAGAAGCTTGTAAGTGACAGAGCTGGAATTCCAGGCTTAGGCATAGTCTTTCCCCTGACTGGTTAATGGCTATGAGTGAAGCCAGCTTCCTCATTTTAGTCCCGTCAGCTCTGCCCAATATCTGCTGCAAACCCAGAACTATGTTGTCCAATATTTCCCAGAATATATTGCCTAGAATATAAGACCTTCAAGGGGTTGAGAGATTCACATGCAGAAAAAAATGGCAGAGTTCTTAACTACACAAATTTTTTCTGTTCTTAAATAAACCAAGACTCTTCAAAAGGGAATTAAATATGCAGGCTCCCAGCCTTATTGGTAGTGGAATGATTTAATTATTGAGTTCTACACAAAATGAATGTTCAATGGCACAAAACCAGGCAAATGCTTGTTTAGACACTTAGAAAATAGCTGTGAGGAAACTTGCTTCAGATAAAAATAGTGAGCGTGTACACTGAAGCTTAGGAGACTTTTGATGAATGAACTGCAAGTAGTCATCTATTTCTTCTAAAAGATGTAGCATCTAGTATCTAGTGAGAGGTCCCTAAAGAAGAGTGAGTGCCAAGCTGACTGATCAGGTCGATAGCCTGGTTGTGAGGCCTGACTCCTACCCAGATACCAACCACATCAATGAATGCACACTAACAAAAACTGTTTCAAGTTGTTCCTTATATGGCAATAGATAGTTAATGCCTCCGCTAGGATAGGGTTCCTTCAGTCTACCTATGCTTTATCCAGCTTCTCTAGAACAAAGTTAAGTGCAAATAATTAAGCTAATAAATAAAACAAATACCACATGCATACATTTCCAAAGTATGTTCCATAGAACCAATATTCTTTAGGAGATTAAAAAAATAAACAACTTTAAATAATTTCAGAGATTTTTTTCATGCCAAAGTACATTGTGAATAGCCAAGCAGGAATAGAACGTGTACTTTCCCTAATGTTTTTGAGCACAGAACTCTATTCTTTTGGGACAACTGTTCTCCTGGACACAAGTTCAGAGAACACTGGTCTAAGGTGTATCTTTTAAGTAAATAAGGCCTTTTTCTCCTTTCTTTTCCTTTCCTGTCTCTTTTTGAAGCAAGGAGACCAGAATTTACACATACAAATGAGTTGAAACCTAGGGAAACTAAATGTCCTTGCCAGCAATGCTACCACTCTCAAAGGGTTTTTGAAACTCCTTTTCAGTCATTGTTTCCAGGAATCAGGACACATTCCCATGAATAGCCTTGTTAACGGCAAAGGTTGACCCCTTAAGAGGGGATTTGATTTTGGTAGCAAAACTATGCAAAGTCAAGCCAGACGATCCACATTCAGGAGGAAGTAAAATAGAAGTGGTGAAAACTGAGGATAAGGGTTTTACTTCCATCTCTGCTCTTATTAGGGATATGATATTGAGGACGTTCCTAACTCCTCCAGAACTCAGTGTTTCATCTGTAAAATGGAAATAATCATAAGTATCTAAAAAGTATCATGATGGTGAAATTTAAAATGTCATATATAAAGTGATTAGCCTCAGGTCACAAAAGTGACCAATGCCCCTAACCAAACCTTGCCTGTTTTTTTTTTTTTTTTTTTTTTTTTTCCCGGTACCAGGGATTGAACTTGGGACCTTGCACTTGTGAGGCAGGCAGCGGAACCACTGAGCTAGATCCCCAGCCCAACCTTGCCTGTTTTTACCACATAGCTCATAAACCAGCAGTGAAGGTAATTCTCAAAGAAGGTCCAGAAATCTAGCCATAGAAGCATATCTAGAAGAATCTATGGCTCTTCACAGAGAATTTTCTGTTAATTCAAGAGTTATTTATATGTATGCAGTTTAGGTTGTATTTCTAAGAGATGCATTGCTTGTTAATCTCATTTTACATAGACAAACACTTGCTGTGTAAACAATTCCTTTCCAATCCTTGCCCCATGGGAGAAATATTGAAACATTCTTTTATCATCAGCCACAATAGGAAGGGCCTGGTAAATTCCTTTTGGACCATTTGGAAAATTGGAAATTACATTATTATTTTAATAACTTATTTATAACAGCTAATTTTGTATTATGAGGCTTTTTAGATTAATATTCTAATTTATTGGTTTGTTAATATTGATATAATTTGTCCATATCTTTAACAAGATAATTTTCTATATGACAATGAAGTAACGCTGTAGAGCAGAATATAATATAATAGAACTGTAAGATAGGGAGAGCCTTTAGATATAATTGAATGTGATGTCCCAAGATGACAATTAACTTTTTTTTGGTCTGTATCTTGTTTAAAAATCTGCTTTCAAATTTCTCCCTCTCATTGAAAACTGGGAAGATAAGGCCCTATGTCCATGGATTACATTCTCATCTGCAGTGATCAGCTAGAGCTGAGGGTATAATTTTTAGGTAAGACATATCTTCTCTGGTTTGCCTCAGTCACAACCACTCTCTCTTGTCTTAAACCCAAATGCTTCCTTTATTTTTTGTTTTATTTTACTTTTTCATGGTAATGTGGATCAAACTCAGGGCCTAATGCATGCTGAGCAACACTGTACTATTAAGCCACATTCCCAGCCCTTTTTATTTTGAGATAGAGTCTAAGTTGCTGAGGCTTTCCTTAAACTTTCAATCCTCCTGTCTCAGCTTGCTAGTGGGATTACAGGTGTATGCTATTGTCCCTGGAATGCTTCCTTTATTATCTTAATACTTCATTATTCTTTATCATTTGGATTTGAAAACCACAGTTTGTTCCATTTCTGGTATTTCATGCACATAAAAATTGAGGCCAGTGATATTTTGTGACCTAACCAAGGTCACACAGCCCATTAATGGACAATTTCCACCCCTGCCTCCTGATTTCTAGTTCAGGCCTCTTTCTATTTTACCATAGGGTCACTCATCTGAAATCTGGCCAGTGTTAGTTATTTTAAACAAAATCTAACATGTTTCACAAAATGTGGTGTCAGTTTACTCATAAAGATGAAGCTAGATTTTATACATATACATATTTTAGATTTTATACATATATATATAAAATGTTATATATATATATACACATATATATACAGTTTTTGTTTTTTTGAGACAGGGTCTTGCTTTGTAGTGCAGACTGGCCTTGAACTCACTGTGTAGCCCAGGCCTTGAACTTGAAGTAATCATCTGCCTCAGTTTCCCAGGTGCTGTGATTACATGTGTGCACCACTAAGTCTGGCTTATTTTTTGTTTTATTTTGTTTTTTAAAGGTAAATAGCCCATGTTTCCTGTGAGAATATTTGAAGGGAATATTTTCTCAGCAGGATCTGATAGAGACTTCTGTGAAGAACCACAAAACTTAAAGCTGGGATTGTTGGCAAACCCATATTTTACAACCAGATACTAATCTGATGTTTTGTTAGTTCAAATTAAAGTGATTTTCAGCTACTATAATAAAAGCTAATGTTTATTGAGTTCAGGAACTGTGCCATTGTTTCCTTTAATCCTTACCATAATTCTTTGAAATAGGGACCATGGTTATTCCTCATTTTATACATTCAGATATCAAAGTTGTATTAATCTTGGCCCCAATCACACAACTAGTAAGCAGGAGAGGAGGCATTGGAACCCATGTTTAACCACAAAGCCTGTGTTCTTTGCCACTTGCCACATGGTTGGCTCACCAGGGCCAGCTGTGCTAATACCACAGCTAATATAGAAAACCCTTACAATCATTGTATATCTCATTTTCACTGCAGCATCAACAACACACAAGCATCACTGTCATCACTGATCAACTTTATATCATTATGAATACAAGTTATGAAGACTGCTTTACAATAGGTTCAAATAAAGACAATATATATTTTATCTTTTTAGGAATTGCCACCATCTTGAGCTGCCATGTCACAGTGGGGAGTGACGGTATGTTGTTCATCTTTGTGTTCTTCACAAAGACCAACCTTATACCTCAGCCCAGGAGAACTTCAAAACTTGTAGGCTAAGGTAGGAGGCTTTGCTTTCCTTTGTTACTGCGGGCAACTATGTGATGAACATTTGTTTAAACTAAGTAGATACAGATAAGTCAACAAGGAAATTATCTTCATGTGAGTGTTTTTCATCTTAGTGAACATTTCTCATTGGATGTCTTATCAAACAGGACAAGGGAAACTCTTATCTTTCATAGGAGAGTCAAGGACCAGTGAGCCTCCACAGTCAAATTAAGAACCTACAAGATTAAAGGTGAAGTCAGGATGCCAGGAAAGAAACTCAAGCAGAGGATCTCAGGAAGGACTTAGATGCTTTACTTTTGAAATTCTGAAAAAGTGTGCTGAAGAAGTTTAGTTACAATTTGGTGAGCAAATATCTCTTTGCATTTTCTGAGTTCAATTCACTTTACAGACAAACCTGCCAGTCCATATGAAATCAGATAGGTATACCAAATTAATAAAGGTTGTAGACATGACAGGACTTTCTATGGATAGTAAAATAGGAATCTTTAGCAGGAAATCTATGCAACTATAGATTGGATTTAACAAATATACAGGAAGCAATGTCTGGGCTTATAACACTTAGACTTTTCCCTTGGATCCTCACATTGACAATCCTCCAGGATAAACATGGAATGGATACAAACACAAGTAGTTCAAATAAAACTAGACATCACTCAAGTCTGTAGAAGCTGAGGAAACAGGTCACAGAATGAGATGTAGCTACAGCTTGTGTGTATGGGAAGAGGTTTCAGGTCAATGTTGTCTAAGTGATACCCTGGACAAAAAGGAAAGGGGCAAATGCTATTAACACCAGCTCCAGTGTTCAGACCTTCTCTGTTCCCAGGAAACCAGGAAGAGTGTCCAAGCACAAGGGTGCTGTGATGAGAGGTAATGCTAACAGAGATGGCTGGGAAGAGAACTGAGAGCAAAGTTGATGGTGTGGAAACTGTGAATGCAGCCTCAGACAGGGGTGGTCCTGGGGGAGAGAGGAGGAGGCAGCTTCTCATACTGATTAAGCGGGGACTTGACCAGTTGTAAATGGACAGTGAGAGAAAGGACGGTGACTGTTAGGTTTCTTGCCTGAAAAACTGGAAGAATCAAACATGCTTACAGAGAAAAACATTTGCTGTACAGAGCCAGTTTGCCCAATTACAAGAATTAATTAAGAAATTAAAAATCAGTCCTATGAATCACTGGGCAAAATGTAGATAAAATAGCCCAGATGACTGAAATATTCATTTTCAATCCATCATTGTGAGGGCATCCACTGGATACAAACCAAAACATACTCATCTATATATAACCTGCTAAAAATTTCTCTAAATACCTTCATAGCCGATAAGTCTGGCTTTAGTGGTCCTTGAAGACTATAAAATTTTTCTTAGATTTTTAAGATGAATAGAAAAAGCAGTCATTTAAAAGGTAAGACAGACTGCGGATATGTTTTCCTGGGACAAGTAATATTTTGAAGGATCAAATAGTTAAAACCTTACTCAGGTCAAGCTTATTTCTTTTGTTCATATTATTTGCTTATCCTTGGTTTTTAATTTCTCATGCACTATCTACTTATGCATCAATTGTGGATTAATTAAAAAATGCTATTTCCTACCCCCAAAATAAATTCAGTGTTCCAAACAAATAAGATCAAATCTCATTGAACTAAATAAAGTTTTCTCTAGCCATACTGAATTTTTTTTTCCCAGTACCGGGGATTGAACTCAGGACCTTGCACTTGCCAGGCAGGTGCAGCACTACTGAACTAAATCCCTGGCACAAATTCTTTTCTTTTTAAAAGAATGATGCTAAGACTACCTCTGGAATTCACTTCCTGCAAATAGAATCCCCTTAGGAGTTTTAGGAACTTAGTTCATTAGTGAATGGCAATGTAGCCACATTTTACCCTCAATTTGAATCTTACTTCTGACCTAAGACTGTATCACTGGGGATTTCAATCTGTAGTTGAGAAGGAACAAGGCTGCAATGTGTGAAGACACATTTCTCTAAATTGCATTCACTAAAAGTATCACTTTCTATCACTAAGAGCAAACTAGAATGCATAATCATTCTTTTGGTTATGTTTTGAACCATCCCTGTGAAAAACATGAATAAAATGCATTTCCTTGGGAAATGTTTAAAAAAA
Organism: Heterocephalus glaber; assembly: GCF_053883595.1. Taxonomy (NCBI): domain Eukaryota; kingdom Metazoa; phylum Chordata; class Mammalia; order Rodentia; family Bathyergidae; genus Heterocephalus; species Heterocephalus glaber. The sequence goes on along the minus strand of NW_028258320.1, from coordinate 43,331,253 downwards.
ATTTTAAAGACCATAAATGATATTTCAAAAATTGTTTTGTAGAACTAATCTGATATGTTTTTACCAGATCTTTTAAATTTTTTCTCTCCTCTCTAAAAAGTATGAGGGTTTTTTTTTCCTCCAATGCAAACTGCCAGCCATAGCCCACCAGAATCTTCCCAAACACTGCATATAACTTGAAGTACTGTGTCTATCTTCCTTGATATTCCAGGTTGACATTTTACAAAGTACTTCTCATCATGCTGTCTACAAAGATTTGAAAAAACATTTGAGGCCATAACAAAATTATAAGATTGTTAAAGTGAAGGATAGGAATGAGACTTTTTTTTTCCTTTCTGATAACAGAGTAAGGTATCAACTGCCTTCGAACATCAAACAGAATTGATTCTAAAGTTGGTCTCTTCATATTTATGAAGCCAGTTTGGTAATTCATGGTCACAAAAGCCACTGGAAACCATTAAATTCATTGCCATGCCAAGAAATGGCTTGTGGAATCTAGGCTGGTGGCTCCTTGGTCTTCATTTTCCTATGGCAAGTTGTCAGCCCATGTCAGGTTTTCAGGGCACTGGACAGCTCTATCCCACAGAAGGACCTGTTTTGTTTGTGACCCATGCATTCCCATAATTATTATGATCATAGTATGACTTATAATAGCAACTTTATTGTTTATTTCCTACTCAATGAAAATGAACTTATTTAACCTTTTCTTGAAGACATGATGCAGCAGGGAACATTGGACAGGAAGGATGGAGGACAAAGTCCCGAGGAACAGGGTCCTAGCAATAGAAACAAACTTTGACCCCTGAGAATTCTGTGTAAGATCAGTATAGCACAAATTTACCATGTGGAGGACAGCCAATGTGAATCAACTGAGGACATACAAGGCAAGACTGCTAGCCCTTTTGTTATTTCTGAAACCTGAACTGCTTTTAGAAAGAAAGGCTGGAATGTTCCATAAGAACTTGGAGCATGGGACAGAGGGGCATGGCACACACTCAGTATAGGCTATTTAAAACCAGTCCCTTGGCTTCCCTCTGTAATTCTAAATGCATGTAATCACATTACCCTGCAGCAGCCGGTAACTATTTCTATAACACTGTCCAGCATCTGTGCTTGTTGTCGTTGGGTCCACCCAAAAAAAACAAAGTGGAGATGTGGTAACTGATTAGGTTGATCAATCCAGGCTTTCTGTGTCATAGCTAATGTTTATCTAAGGTCAGATTATGAATAGTTGTGTGACTGAGATTTTTGAATTTTATGGACTGGTCTATTTAGCTATACTATGGGAGGGAGTTAGGTGCCTTAGAACATCAAAAAGATGCTTTTCAGCTGTTTATTTATTTAACAAATGAGCAATATAAACACAGTTTATCATTTCTCCAGGCACAGAAAATTCTCATCCTATGGAAAGTTTCCAGATTTAGAGACTTTGCCCCTTTCTGTACTAAAAAGGGTCTATCTTTTTTGAATTTGTTTGATGTGCTTACACTTCCCCTAAGCACACTATTGGTTATCAATCAAACAGATAAAACCCTTAGGAATAATCCACTCAATTGTTAGTCACTCAGACATTAGCCAGGGGAAGGACATTAGCCAACGTTGTTACATAATGTCAAAACACCTTATCGAGTTTGTAAATTTAAATAGTCAAACCAGTTTTGGGATTTCACTCAGACAAAATAATCAATTGAAAATGTTTTTGCTTTATGTAAAAATTTTAAACCATATCATTTATAAAACATGTAATCATTTTCCATATAGTACGCCAAGAGTTTTAATTTTATTTATCTCTGACAAAAATCTTTCAAAGTATATGCTCTCACCTCCATTTTACAGATAAGGAGACTGAGGCTGAGTAACATTCAGTAATTTGCACAAGACTACATGTCTTAAGTTCTAGTAAGCAGTGGGTGTTTGCTTGTGTATGTGTAATCTTGTATGGCCAAAATGGCCAAGTAAGACAACGCTGCCCCCAAAAAACCTGAAGACTGAGGGCCTAAATCATGTAGTTAAGATATCCCAAACTCAGTGTATCAACAATCAATTTTCTCTCCTTTGATATCTGAACACCTTAAGACTTTTCGACCCCTATGTGATACTTTTCTAAGAACTAGAACTCCAATGGCCAAACATTACACATCAAAATAATTTATACATATTACATTATGCCTATGCAGATATCTGATTTCTTAGTTAAATATTAATTTGGGGGCATTGACTAAATATGTGGTTCCCTTGTGGCTAACTCAAAACATACAGCAAAGAATAATCCTCTGTGATATCCTGTATTAATATTTTCTTTCCCTCCTTGTAAGGAGACTAGTTATAAATTAGATGAGATTAGAAAGCAGACTCTTGAGAATTGATATTTTAAGGAATTACCTAGAAAGAACCATTTTTTTTTCTTCCCCACATGGTAAATCATACAGAGTAGCAGCCTGCCCCAGATCCCTGGGAGACAACATCTTGAGCGCATATGTTATGCTGGGCTCTGTATTGACAAATGCAAAACTCCAGAGCAAAATAATCAAAGTTTCCAAGTTAAAAATGAAAGTAAAATAGTGGAATAGAATTGGGATCCTTGTTGCAACATTCCAACAACTTCATAAATAGCCATTAAAGTAGACAGCATTAGAGGTTAGCAAATTTATCATTGCAAGAATCAACCTGCACTGTTGGCATAAAGTTGCAAACAAGCCCCATCTACCTCTCACTTTACTGATATCCTCTTTCTTTTCAGAAATATCACATTCATCAAAATTAAAATTGAGTTCATTTTACTAGAAGGCTCATCCAAATATATGCCATGTTAAAATAGTCATGATATAAATATTTCTCACAAGAGCTGCAGCGATGGTGTGAATAAAAAACTCCCTTCTGAGATTTCAGTAAAACCAGATCTCACAAAGGATCTGAAAGAAAATAAAATACAAAAAACAAACAGACACACACAAAGAGACAAACAGAACAAACCTTATGTTAATCCAGTTTAGCATAATAGTCACTATTTTGACACTATTTGATGAAGTACAATTACTGCTCTTTCCCAGATGAAGTGAGAGAGATGAGTCTGCTACAGGTTTCTCATAATAATGTTTGGGGTGGAGGGTATCTAAACATCAGTAGCCGCTAATAAAAAATCCAAAATTCTAAATGCAGCAAAATGTTAGCACTGTCAAATGGCCAAGCATGCAAGAGGAATCTGTCTTTTTCTCTCTCTCTCTCCATGCCTTTCTACCAATACATACAAAGCCCCAAATACACTCACTGGAATTTTAAAACCATAAATTAGATATCAAAATGCTTACGGGCCTTACAATGAGATAACATCAGGAGGAACGGTGCGTGGAATGGATCTGGCATTCTCACATAAAGCATTATCTTTGGTACAAGTACACACGGCAGGGCATTTTGGCTTCGTTGGTTTCTTCCCCTCAGTCAGCAAAAGCGCAGATAAGAGACATAGGCAATAAGCAATTCTTTTCAGGGGGATGCAGGCATTTCCCATCCTTTTGCTTCTTTCTGATTCCATGTAGACGAAAAAATATCCCCACACATGAACAGGGCTTCTGGAATTCGGATGGTGATTGTCTTCTCTAAGAACAGGTCACATAGAAGTCCACCCTTTTCCTCTGCCTCTGTATCTCTGCTTTTCAAAACAGGGACCTGCAGCTGATTCGTGAGCAGCTCCTCGCTCCAGCAGTGCACTGCTCCGGGGAAGAGACCTGTGAGGTGCTGTGAGATGGGAGCGATCCAACTGCTGGAGGAAGAGAGCTGACTTGCATCACCAGAAAACACTGAGCACAGACCAGCCTTCGAAGGCAAAGTGAAGTGATGTAACAGAAAATAAACAGCTTTCTGCTTTCACCGGGAGGCCCTTTAATTGTTCCAAAAATAGGACAGCATTATGTCTTATTAGTGAGTGGGTGGGCAGGTGGGAGGGAGCAGTCATCTTGCACAGGATCTCGGCAATCTCAGGAACCTCTGGGAATTTGCTTTTCATTGTACAAACAACCTAGTAAGAAAAACTAGCTTCTGAGCCAGCCCTGCCTGGAAAAATGAAGTTAAATGAAACTCTCTACAGCATTCTGCTAAAGGCTTGATATTTCTTACTGAGTCCACCTGGTTGGTGCCACTGGTGAAAGACAAACGTGAACACATGGAGAATGTGACTTTCAGGGGACTAATGTGGGTGAATACTTTTCTGACACTGATCAACTGTCATGAATTATTGATTTTCATAATCCGCCCACCCCCTGCACATGATCCGTTCCCTCCTTTCAGGTCCAGGAGGGCAATAGAAGCACAGACCACCTCTGAGTAGGATCCACCCTGCTCACTTCTCACACCCTCCCTTCTTTGGCAGTAGCACCAGAAGCCTGGAAGGAACTCTTGGCCAGTAGGAGGCAACCAACTTTAGCTTCCTGGGGCTTTGAAAAAGGCCTGGCTCAGCCCAGGAGCTTTGTTATGGGGGAAAATGCTAGACTGGGAATCTGAAATTCCCAGGGAATCTGGTTTTGAGATCCCAATTCCGCTGGAAACTAGCTGATTGTATAAGTGACTATTCTCTTGTCTGTAAAATGGGAATGCTAGGAAACACAGTGTGTAATTATTGTGAAAACTAAATGAAAGTGGTAGGCTATATTACTGGTATACATAATGGGAAAGAGGATGCACTCTTAGAAAAGGAAAGTTTATTTAGAGAAGCAAAAATCAAGACATGTTGGCTTTCAAGTAGGTAGACTACTCCAAGAGGGTGGGAAGACTCTTAGGATGGAGGGAGAGGAAGAAGACAGACCCTTTTCTCCTCTTCCCATGCTGAAGGTAGCTATCCTTCAAGCTGGCACAGCCAGCCTGGCATGTCTGCCCATGGCCCTTTCTCCTCCTGCTTCTTAGACTGGAAAAGTGTTAAAAGAATTGTTTGAGCAAAAGTGTGATTACACCTTATTGGAACTTGAGCCATTGCCACTTGCCCTTCCCCTCTCAAGGCTGACCCCTACACTAACTCTAATCATTTATTTAACTTTCTATGCTCTGTGAGAGGAGGGCAAGTGTGCTTATTCTCATATTTGATAATGATCTATTTATCCCAGGGGACTGAAAGATGTATGAAGGTGGAAGCCCTGTGTTATGCACACAGTGGGGAGCCAGCATGGCCGAGAGAGTGACAATAGAATGCATAGGCTATTTGTGGTGACCACAGTCCCAGACCAATAAACTTTACCTTGCACCTCGGAGTTTTAATAAAGGACTTAGTCAAGGAAGTCAGGGGCCACTTCCCTGAAGAGGCAATGATTGAACTGAGTTCCAGGTAAGGAAGAATAAAGGAGGGTGTTGTTGAGAGCTTTCCATATGGCGGGAACAGCATGTACAAAGGCCCACCCATGATCTAAAGAGTGACAGGAGAGTTTTAGGCAGAGAAGTGATGTTATCTTGTGTGTGTTTCAAAAAGGCCAGTAAGTTATTATCACTAAGCCTGTTTTGGAGGATTTGTAAATATATTGCTTTTTGTAGGAGGGAAAAACCCTCAGTCCAAGAGAAAACACCTTTTAAAAATAGATTTACTAATGCTTCCCTCAGGAGGAGGGAGTATATGATAGTGTTATTAGAAACTGTGACCTGTGGGGGAAGCCTCACTTTATTTTTTTTTAAATTTTTATTTTTTTATTAGATTCTTTTATTGGTACATTGTAGTTATACAACACAATTACATTTCTCATTGGGAATTGTACCTTTACCTAATGCATCTTGGTTCTTATTTTTTCCCCATTCCTAGCCCTTCCTTCACGCCCTCCACCCTTCCCTATTTACAAAGACTTTATTTCCATTTTTTCCATTTCTCAGCATTTTTCCTTTCCCTTCTTTCCTTTCCCCTGCCCCTCCCACTACCCCTACCCCTTTGGACCTTTTCTTCCTATTTTACATTATTGATTATTCATTCTAATCATTGGTGCATTTTAGGTATACAATATAATGACATTCATCATTGGAAATTGGCACCTTTACATAGTCTCTCTTGGTTCTTATTTTTCACCCTTGCCCAGCCCTCCCTTCAACCCCTCCAGTCCTCCCTATCGACAAAGATTTTGTTCCTGTTTTTCCATTTTCTCATATTAATCCCATTCCCTTCTATCCTTTCCCCTAGCCCTCCCACTTCCTTCCTCTTTGCCCCTTTTCTTCCTATTTCACATTACCTATTATACATTTAGTCCTTATTTACACTTTCAGTTTCTCACACCAGAGAAACTATTCGGTATTTATACATGTGTGTCCTATTTATTTCACTTAAGAGTATTGCCTCAATGTGCATCCACTTAGCTATAAATTTCTCTAATTTCTCATTTTTTATGGCTGAGTAGTACTCCATTTTATAAAAAAACCACATTTTCTTGATCCAGTCTCCAGTTGATGGGCATTTGGGCTGTTTCCAAGTTTTAGCTATCACATACTGTGCTGCTGTGAACATGGGCGCACATATATCACTGTGGTATGATTCTTTTAATTCTTTGGGGAAGATCCCCAGCAGTGGAATAGTGGGGTCAAATGGGACTTCCAGTCCTAGTTCTTTGAGGTATCTCCATACTGATTTCCACAGTGCTTGCACCAGTCTTCACTCCCACCAGCAGTGGAGAAGGGTTCCTCTTTCCCCACAGCTCCGCCAGCATTTGTTATTGGTTGATTTCATGATAGCAGCCATCCTTTCTGGAGTGAAGTGGAATCTCAGCCTTGTTTTCATTTGCATCTCTCGAAGGACCAGTGATGTTGAACATTTTTTCATGTATTTATTTGCTATTTCTACTTCTTTATCTGAGAAATGTCTGTTCATTTCAGCTGCCCATTTTTCGATTGGGTCTTTAAATTTGGGAGGTCTGATCTTTTTAAGTTCTTTATAGATTCGAGATAGTAGGCCTTTGAGGAAGAGCAGGTGAAGATTTTTTCCCACATTGTGGGTTGTCTCTTCACACTGCTGATGGTTTCTCTTGCTGTGCAGAAGCCTTTTAATAAGAAGACATCCCATTTGTTGATTGTTTGTGCTAGTTCACGGGCAACTGAGGTTTTGTTCATAAAATCTTTTCCTACACCGATGTCTTCAAGGGTTCTACCTAACCTCTGTTCCAACTGGTTCAGAGTTTCTATTTTAATATTTAGATCTTTAATCCATTTTGATTTTAGTTTAGTGCATGGTGAGAGATACAGGTCTAGTTTGAATCTTTGGCAAGTTGAAGCCCAATTTTTCCAGCACCATTTATTAAAGAGGCTATCTTTCCTCCAGTGAGGGCGTTTGGCTCCTTTGTCGAAGATGAGATGGCTGAGTGTGTCTGGCGTTGTTTCTGCATCTTCTAATCTGTTCCACTGGTCCTCAAGTCTGTTTCTTTGCCAGTACCATGCTGTTTTTTATCACAGTAGCTTTGTAGTATAGTTGCAGGTTGGGGATTGTGATACCCCCTGGCATGTCTCTGTTACCTAGAATTGCTTTTGCTATTCTGGGTCTCTTCTTGTTCCAAATGAATTTTTGGATTGTTTTCTCGAGGTCTATGAAGTATGAGGCTGGGATCTCAGTTGGAATTGCATTAAATCTATATAGCAGTTTTGGAAGTATGGCCATTTTCACTATATTAATCCTTCCTACCCAGGAGCAGGGGATGTCTGTCCATTTTCTGATATCATCTTCAATCTCTCTTTTCAGAGTGCCATACTTTTCAGAGAAGAGGTCTTTGATTTCTTTCGTTAGGATGATTCCTAGGTATTTCAGGTTTTTGGATACTATTGTGAAAGGAATTATTTGCTCTATTTCTCTCTCAGTGAGTCTGTCATTTGTGTAGAGGAAAGCTATTGATTTTTGTGTGTTGACCTTGTAACCAGCTACTTGACTGAATTTGGTTATTAAGTCTAGAAGACTTTTGGTGGAGTTCTTAGGGTCTACTATATAGAGTATCATGTCATCTGCAACTAAAGACAATTTGACTTCTTCATTCTCTATCTTTATTCCTTTTATTTCTTTCTCTTGTCTAATTGCTGTGGCTAATGTTTCCAGAACTATATTGAACAAGAGTGGTGATAGTGGACATCCTTGTCTTTTTCCTGATTTTAGTGTGGAGGATTTCAGCTTTTGACCATTTAGTATGATATTGGCTGTTGGTTTTTCATAGATGGCTTCTATCAGTTTGAGGTAGAGACCATCTATTCCAATTTTTTGTAGGGTTTTTATCATAAATGTATGTTGGATTTTGTCAAATGGTTTTTCTGCATCTATGGAGATAATCATATGGTTTTTGTCCTTCGCTCCATTGATATAGTGTATTACATTGATTGATTTTCATGTATTGAACCATCCCTGCATCCCTGGGATGAATCCCACTTGATCAGGGTGTATGATCTTCTTCATGATCTTCTGCATTCTGCTTGCCATTATCTTATTAAGGATTTTTGCATCTATGTTCATTAGTGAGATTGGCCTCTAGTTCTCTTTTTCAGTTGGGTCTTTCTCTGCTTTGGGGATCAAGGTGATGCTTGCTTCCAGGAATGAATTTGGGAGTGTTGCTTCCCTTTCAATTTCACTGAAGAGTTTAAACAGGAGTGGCAGTAGTTCCTCTCTAAATGTCTTGTAGAATTCAGCAGTGAAGCCATCAGGGCCCGGGATTTTCTTAGTTGATAAGTTTTTAATTACATTTTCAATTTCATTGGTTGATATTGGGTTGTTCAGAATTTTTAGGTCTTCTTCGTTCAACTTTGGTAATTCATCTGTATCTAGGAATCTGTCCATTTCTTCTGTGTTGTCCATCTTATTGGCATATAGGTTCTGGAAGTAGGTATTGATGATCCTCTGGATTTCTGCTGGGTCTGTTGTCATTTCACCCTTTTCACTCCTAATTGCATGGATTTGGGCCTTTTCTTTCCTTTTTCTGACAAGGTTGGCTAAGGGTTTGTCAATTTTGTTGATTCTTTCAAAGAACCAACTCTTGGCTTCATTGATTTTTTGTATCATTCTCTTAGTCTCCATTGCATTGATTTCTCCTCTGATCTTTATAATTTCCTCCCTTGTATGAGCTTTGGGGTTGTCCTGCTCTTCTTTTTCTAGAAGCTTGAGGTTCAGCATCAGGTTGTTTAATTGGGCTCGTTCTGTTTTCCTAATATGCATATTCACTGCTATGAATTTCCCTCATAAGACTGCTTTCATTGTGTCCCATAGATTCCGATATGTGTCTCATCATTGTCATTTAATTGAAAGAACTGTCTGATTTCTTGCTTAATTTCCTCTGTGACCCATAGGTTATTCAGAAGTGTGTTGTTCAATTTCCACATGTTTATGAAATTTTTTGAGTTTCTTTTGCTATGGATCTCCAATTTCATCGCACTATGGTCTGATAATGTACAGGGGACAACTTCAATTCCTTTGTACTTACTTAAACATGTCCTATGTGTGAGTATGTGGTCCATTTTGGAGAATGACCCATGTGCAGCTGAGAAGAATGTGTATTCTGATTTTGTGGGGTGGAAGACTCTGTAAACATCTGTTAAGTTCATTTGTTCAAGAGTTTGATTGAGTTCTAGTATTGCATTACTTATTTTTTGTCTAGTTGATCTATGTATTTGTGACAGTGGGGTGTTGAGGTCCCCCACTACAATTGTATTAGTGCATATATGACTTTTCATATCTGTTAGTATTTGTTTTATATAGTTGGGTGCACTAGTATTTGGTGCATAGATATTTATGATTGTCATCTCTTCCTCTTGGATTTTTCCCTTTACAAGGATGTAGTGTCCTTCTTTGTCTCTCTTAATCCGTGTTGGTTTGAAATCTACTTAATCTGCAAAGAGGATAGTTACTCCTGCTTTTTTTCGGGTTCCTGTCACATGCAATATTGTTTTCCACCCTTTAACTTTCAGTCTATGAGTTTCCTTTTGAATTAAATGTGTTTCTTGTATGCAGCACATTGTTGGATTTTGCTTCTTGACCCATTCTGCCAGTCTATTTCTTTTCATTGGTGAATTGAGACCATTAACATTGATGGTTATAAGTGAAACGTATTGACTTGTCATTGCCATGACTTTTTCTTTTTGTTGGGTTCTCCCCCTTTACATTTAATTTCTTGTTATGCCAGATGGGCTCATTCTGCTTTGCTTCCTGGGGTTGTGATCCTCAGTGTCTGTTCCTAGCATATTGTGTAAAATGCTTTGGAGTGCTGGTTTGGTATTCACGAAGTTCCTAAGGTGCTCTTTGTCATGAAAGTATCTTATTTCTCCATCCATTTTGAAAGATAGTTTTGCAGGGTACATCAATCTGGGTTGGAGGCTGTTTTCTTTTAGGGCTTGGAATATGTCACTCCAATCTCTTCTTGCCTTGATGGTTTGTGTTGAGAAGTCTGCTGTGATTCTGATGGGCTTTCCTTTGTATGTGATTTGTTTCTTTTCTCTGACTGCTTGGAGAACTTTGTTCTTCTGTTGTGTTTCTGGAATCTTAACAATTATATGCCTATGTGTAGATTTTTTTTGATCAAGGCTATTTGGAGTCCTATATGCCTCACTTATCTGTATGTCAAGGTCTTTTCCCCTGCTTGGGAAGTTTTCTGCCATTATTTCTGTGAAGAGATTTTTTTTTTATGTCATCTGCACTCTCTCCTGTTTCTTCATTGAGCCCAATCAGTCTTATGTTATTCTTCTTTGCATCATCTAGCAGCTGCTGGATTGATTTCTCATGTTCCCTTATAATTTTGAAGTAATTTTTCTTTTCCTGATCACTAATTGCAATCTTATCTTCTATATCTGAAATTCTGTCCTCACTTTGGCTCATTCTGCTGTGTAGACTTTCAATGGAGTTTTTAATGTTCTGGAAATCTATTTGCATCTGTTTTATGGATTCCATTTGTTTCCTATGTTGGTATTCCATCATGTTCCTGAGCACCTCTCTAGATTTATTAATCATGTCTTGCACTAGGGGCACAATTTCTCCTATTATCTGAGAAATTATTTCTGATTTCATTTTTTCCAGATCCCCTTTTGTTGCCAGTTCAGTGGGTCCAGGTGGCTGAGTATCAGAGTGTTCCATTTCATTTCCCTTTGGGGTTGCTGTAGGTGATCTGGAAGTTTGGTTTTGAGACTTATTTATGTGTTTTCTCATTTCAACTGGGGCGGGGGCCTGTTAGCACCTGCAGGATTACCTCCTCTGAGCTGGGAGAGGTGGGACAGGGGCCGGGAGCAGCAGTAGGGATGGTGACCCAAAAGCCCTTTCCTTTGGGCTGGGAGCTGCGGGAGGGATGGTGGCCGGGAAGCCCCTTCCTCTGGACCAGGAGCAGTGGGATGGTGGCTCAGAAGTCCCTACCTCTGGGCCAGGAGCAGCGGGACTTAGTACCTTGGTCTGGTGGTCTGGTGTCCTCTGCATCTTTGTAGTGTGGAACCAGGTGGCTGCCTGTCTGCAGTGGGGTGTTTCGGTGTCTTCCACGCGACTGGGGACCTCGGTAGGGCATGGGCAGACCTGCCTGTCTGCAGCGGGGTGATTCGGCATATTCCCTGGGACTCGGGACTTCGGTAGGGCATCCTCACTTTAAACAATAGTAGTATCACTTAAAAGTTGGCCACAGGTCAGATTTTTTTTGTAAATTGATTCCTGCTTCAAGAGCACAGTGGAAACTTGCTCCATAAAATAATTATATGGAGAAAATGTATGGAGGATTTTTTTATTCTCATAGTCACCCCTAAATTACCTGTTTTATAAATGATATGTTTTGTTACAAAACACAGATACAGAGAACTTTCAGGCAACTCAGAGATCTTGAATATAATCCCTGTGTATACAAATGGGGAAACTGAGGTATTGAGATCACACAGATGCCTAGGGGCAGAACCACCACTCATGTAGAGTGAAACAATGGCAAATATTTGGTTAAAACAAAGAGGTGTAGTCAAATAGGATCATTCATGCCCTATGTTTCACTTTCAAATATGTCAGATTATCAAACTTGATCAGCCCTTGGCTTTATGCTAGTACAGACACCGTTGAACAGCCTTTCTTTTTTTTCTTGGTAAAGCTGGGAGGGCAATGAATGAGGGAAAGAAATCATACACATACACTTTGCAGCTGTATTTATCTGGCTGTTCAGTTTGTCAGTTCAAGTGGAAAAAGGACCATGGAGGGGGAACTCTAAGAACAAATTACAATGGGCATTCTGAAAAGACAGTAACTTTTTCTTTTTCTATGGAATTTAAAGACCAGACTTGAATTCTTTATTCATTTAAAACACCCACCAAGATCAGGCACAGTTTTAACCATGTAATGCAGGATGCTGACAGCTTTTCTGGGAACAGGCTCCGGAATTGACTCTGAGGAGGGAGCCAGGGAGACAAGGGTAGGTTGCTCCATGGAAATCTTTAGCAGCACATGCTTGGGACAGAGGACAGAGGCTGTACTGCTGTCCAGCCCCTCCCCCAATCCTTTACCTCTGGGAAGTCAAGGAGAGCACAGAAAGGTTGGAAGAAGCCAGCTGGTGTGAGACTAGAGGTTTCTACCAACTCGGAGGCCTTTAGATAAGGTGGTAACCCACCTGTGGATTGTGCTGGCAGCCCTGGCAAAAGGGATCTAGAAAGGATGAAGGCAGCCCTGGAAAGAGCCCGAGGAAGCTAGAAGGCCCAATTGAGGGTGGCTCAATGACCAGGCTGAGATGGAGAAGAGCAGCTGAGCAGGGGCCAGGACAAGCTGTGAACTTTGCCAACCATGTGATCATGGACCTATTTAAACCTTTCTAAGCTATTGTTTTCTCCTCTGTAAAATGAGGACAATAATAATATGTCTCACATAAGAGTTGAGAAAATTAAGTAAGATAATATATTTACAGTGCTTAGTGTGAGTCTGATTCATGGGAAAAATTTATCATTGTCATCACCATTATTATTTAGGTTGCAACAGGACTTGAGTCCTGAATGTGTGACTCTTGGTACTTGGGAAGCAAACCTCTCAAAAAAAAAAAAAAAAAAGAGAGAGAGAGAGAGAGATTGGCTAATTCGCTATAGGAAGTAGGCACTTCTGGCACTTCTGGGCAGGTGGCTCTGAAAATAGGATGCAGATTCTTTTCAGCGCAGTGGCGTTGAACATGTGTAAGTTATAGGGGAGTTAAAAGGAATCTACTTTGAGGTTCCTGCAAAAGGGAGGCTGTCTCTAGTCAGGGGCACCATTGTGTTGCATGTGGAAACTGTGAGGAACTATGCATCTTGGAATCTCCAGCAGCTGCTGTAGAGATGTGAGACAAATAGCATTCTACTCCAGGCCTAAGGCTCAGATACCACCTGTATTTTTTCTCCCTGACAGCAGCACAGCCTTCGTGGCCCAAGCAGCCTTGACAGCCTTGCAGGCACCAGAGGAACTGCCAAATGATCACAACAGGAACCAGAGCAGAAGAGTAAGAAAATGAGGGACATGGAATAATATTTGGGAACACATGAGCAAAGTTCTTGGCCGTTCTCAGAAGACTGGAAAGGGTCCTGGGGGGTGGTGCTGCTGGCGGTTCTGGAAAAGAGGAACAGCCTGTGCTGTGGGTATGATCCCAGTTTTCCCTTCAGGCTGGTGTGACCTAGGAAACACACTCTGTGCTAGTAAACACATCATTATTAGAAGCCTTAAAAGATCAAGCCTGGCCCTGCCTCCTTTTACAAACCTTACAACAAGTAAACTGGTGTCATTTTAAGCAGCTTTCTCAATAGAATGGGGTTTTTGAAGCTGCGAATCAGACACAGTAGTTGGTTGGGAAATTAATCAAGTGAGTATAAACAGAATTTTTAAAAAAACAAAGCAGTTCTGAATATAAATTTAAACTGTAATGCTTCTATAAGGTTAACTATAGCCTTAAAAATCTTTCCGTGTGTGTGTGTGTGTGTGTGTGTTTGTGTGTGTGTGTACATGGTAGTGAAATAAATTGTTTCTTACAGTTGATTTACAATCTGAAAGAGAAAGAGAAAACATTAGAAGATGCTAAATACCTTCACCCACCCCAGGAGCTTTTGAAATGGCAAGGAATACATCTTTACTGCAATACATTTCACTTACTGATTGCGGGGAGCAACTAGATCTGTTGGAATATTGACTGTTATTTATTAGTTTAACTTTTCTGTGCCTTATTTTCCACATTGATAAAGTAGAAATAAAATATTATTTTTGCATTATTGAAGTGGAATTAATGATAATGTGTGTGGAGGGTAAATCCCAAAGACATTCAACTACTGACGGTTCTACTAGAATTACATGTGAAAGGGAGAAGGTGAGGGCAGTGAGGAGAGGGCCAGATCTTTATGGAGTAGTATCATTTAGGACTTTTTGGTAGCAAGAAAATTTCACCGACTCTGCCAACCTAATTGTAAAAGGACCCATTGCCATGGAGATAGAGTGACTCCAGAATCCAAGGAAGGGCTGACCAAGCAGGCTTAAAAATGGAAGAACTTGTGAGAGTTTGGGGGTTTCCATGACAGGAGCTAATGGACAATGTTCTCAGGTGAATCCAGTCCAACCAGTCACATTCTCTCATTCCTCCCCCAAAAGGGAATCTGATGTTTGAGCTTAGGTCAGGTGCCCATCCATTTACCAGGGGAAAGCAGGGTGCCTTGACTGGCATGCCTATCGTGGGTGCACGTGATGGGAAAAGGGTGTTTCCTGAAGGAAAGTCTACTGCTGCTCCCAAAAGCAAAGAGGTTGCACATGGGGTAGGTAAAACAAAGGAATGCTCACTGCCATAATTCTACTAGGATGTGTTAATTAATATCATCTGCTTCTTCTCAAGCCCATTACCCCAAATCCAACTTCGTGATTTTAAAAAGAAGTGGCTAGAAGACAGTTTAGATAAGTATCTATGGATAAATTCTCAAAGGATAGCTAAATTGGTGTCCTAATTTTGGAATTGAGATTTTTATGTATTCTGGCCCAAGAGAATAGAATTTTGCCCCTGAGTGGGGTTGAGAAGGCAGTAATAAGGAAAGTTGACACTTACATAATGCCCATTATTGTCAGGTAAAAGGGCCGAAGACCAAGACCAGACCAGGCCACAACAAGCCTTTATTAGGGGAATAGATCTGCCGGGCTGTCTCTGAACAAAGGAGAGACAAAAGCAATATGGCTGGGGCAGGGAGAGTCTTTTATAGAGACTGGAGTGGGGTTTGTAGGGGCTGAGGCGGGGTTGACTGAGGTAGTGACTAGGGAATGGAGGAGCCGGTGATGTCACTAGGTGGTAGGAGGTGAGCGAGTATTAGGTTACTCTCTAGGTGGAAACAGGGGCATGCTGGGAAGAAGGGTTTGTTCTTTGGTGGGAGCAATCATCTTGGCATGATGTCACACAGGGGAAGGGGCAAGGCACCATAGGAAGAGGGCAGCTACTATACATAATAGCTGCTGGGGTAGTGGGAGACCTGTTATTCCAGGCTTTTGTTTTATGATAGTTGGGCGAAGGTCTCTTCTTCTGGAGCTGCTTCCTGCTGACAAGGGGCGAAGATCGGGGCTAGACCTGGATCTGATGAGGCCCGTGGCAAGTGGGGACCTCTTCCTTTTGCCGTACTGGCTGATACCCTGCCATGATGAAGTCTGTGACTGTCTGGCTGGTGAATGCCCTCAATCGTTCCTGCAAGAAATTTTGAAAACAGCGAACCAGGCACGGTCCAAAACAGAGAATTAAACAGATAGTACTGAGGGGTCCCAAGAGTAGTAATAGCCACGGGAGCCATGAGCTCCAGGAACCAAACGTGCCCCACCATTGATTAGTACCTTGGGGGGCATATCTGGCCCATTGAGTTTTAATTTTTTTCATTTGACATGTAATCTTTTATTTATTATTTACATAGGTTTTACAGAGACAGCTGGATGTTTAGGGGCTCATTTGTTATAGAAGTAAGAGACTGTTATGGAAGAGATCATAGCTCCTGATCTAAGGGCCCCTGTGTCATGTCCTTGCTCTTAGAGAATGAGTGGAAAAGTGATAAACACAATTTATATAATCTTTATAATCCTTTTTTTGGGGGGGGATATAAAAGGTGTATGTAACTGAGCAAATGTCTTTTGGATGCCAACCTACCGATGAGTGTAGTGTTACTATGAACCTGACTTCTTCTTTAAATTCAAGGCCAGGACAGTTTTATTCCTGTATCTCTCAGTTTTTGGAAGCCTCCTAGATATATTTAAAAATAAAGAGAACTGATAACCTCAACAAGGACACTGGACAACTTAAGGTGATCAAGTGTAACATAAAAGGCTTGATCTTTTTAGACACAGGTAGGTATCCAGGAAATATGAGCACAATGAGAAGAGGCATCATAAACAGAGAACAAGGATGTACATTATTTTAAAAGGAATAAATCTTGTAGCTGCTTGGTGTAGAACTTATCCTGACTGTGGCTGACAAGCAGGTGATTTTTTTTCAATATTCTTACTTTATGGTTTTTTTGTTTTTTTTAATCACTACACGATAGTTAATTAATTATCACAGAATCAGAAAAACACTTATCTAAAAGGAGAGATCTGGAGACCAGTGGTTTCTAGGATTGGTTACCTGTAAATAACTTCTTTTAATTTTTTTGAAAAGAATCTGTACACACTTGCAGCTAATTAATGATTTTTGCTTCTATTTAGTACCCAAAGTTTTGTCTTTTTGAAATGGCTGTGTCATGAGTGAACCAAAAGATTTTAATGGGTGAGCTATGTCTTAATTTTTCTGAAGTCTAGCTTTATTATTATGTCATTGTTTTGTGCCTCTTTTGGTTATTTTTTCTGCTGGGTGTTTAAGATCAAGTTAAAGTGAGACCTGTGTCAATCAATATGAACCTCTTGTTATCTATTAAGGTCAGTTAAGTCTCTCCAGGCCATTACTTTGGAACCATGCATAGTGCCTCTCTGCTTCTCTGTCAGTGTCAGCCGTCTGGATGGGTCATGGCCTTGTTTGACCAAGTTGTTTTCAGTGAAAGCACTGGAGATTTTTTTCTTGGTGACCCTCCTTTGGCACACAGTATATTGTCCTCTGGTGTCCAGCAATCTCCCAGTTTAGAAGGTTGAGTGACTTACCAAAGATGTAGGACCCTGTGGAGAAGGTTCCCTCATGTCCTGCAACTTTGTTGACCTTGGGCGGCCAGGGCCAAAATATTGGCTGTCCTCATAGCCCAGTTACCTTTTAGTTTTGGTCTCCAAACTTTAGTTGTTGAACACCCAGAAGAGAAGGTCAATAGTGTTAGCCTTGTAACAAGAATAATGAACTTAACTATTATAGTTTTACCTGAATAACAAACATTTTGGAATTTAAAATATAGAGAACTGTTACTGTTATCAGTCATGGTTGTTTTTTAGTAGTTGAATTCCTGTAGAATATTAACAGAAAAAGAGCCACAAATAATATTCTAACATGACAATTATGATGACTTTACCTTTGTAACACATTTAAATGTCCATCTTGATATAAAATAGCCATTGTTAAATGTACTCATTTTTTAAAAACACCAAAAGTTTTTACCTAAATTATCTTTAAAAAAATAAATAAATAATCTTTTGATAGGATACCATCTAAAGAAAATAGCCCATATATGTATCTGTTATCATAAATAGCTAGAGTGTATGAAAAGGCAAATACCTGAATCAAAAAGAGGTTATTATCATAAACAAATATTAGAAAACCTGTACAGTCAGAAAGTACAAATACATTTAGTACACTAGAAAAAATAAAACCTTGTTATTGTTGTTTTTTATAGGATATTTAGTCCTTTGAAAATGACCAGTGTAAGCACACCATAATAACATATTTAGAATTTATCCCTTTGATGACAATTGATATAAACAGTATAATAATATATTTAAATAATATTTATTCCTGTAAGTCTTTTATAAGGCTATGAAAACTATCGGGTCAGCCTGTTGTAAGATGAAAACTGTTGAGGTCCCCCTAGTGAACAAAGACTGGAAAATATTTCCATGCGGCCGCTCCTTTGTTCACCAAGGGGAGCATGCCTTGAACTTAATAACCTTTATCTATAAACAAGACAGCTGTAGGATTGGACAAAAAACAAAGATATAAGACAATTTCTAAAACTAGAGTGCACTCAAATATATTTAGCCCAATGGAATTATAATCTCTTTATAATTTTAGGTTTATAATTATAAATAAGACTATTTAAAACTTTTTGTAAGTCAATTAACAGAGATCTCTTGTAGAATTAAAATCAGAAGCAATGAAATCTCTATTTCTGTAAACCTTTTATAACAAACTTGAAACCAACAAGTAAACATATATATTTCCTTTATAAAACACTTTTGCACACCTTCTTGATGTACTTAGGCCTTTTGGTCTTGTCCTGCTAATAAGACAAACATATAAAATCCTTTTATATCAAAAATATATCTTTTACTTACAGCTTTTTAAATATTTTGTCTCCAACTCACTATAAACATTTTATACTTTTGTCCGTCATTATCTCATCCCTAGTGGTCTTTGTTAAGTAAATAAAGTTCTAATTCCTGTTTAATGGTTAGACACAGGTGGTTTCTGTCACTGATTACAGCCCTGAACACATGACAGTTAAGGCACATATATCACAAGTTTGTTCAAGGATTTTCACTTCATTCTTTAGTTAGGATGTTATCTATAGTGGAGCTACAAATCAAAGAAGCTATATAACCTTCACTTTGAACAGCCGAAGCAATGGGCTAAGGCAAGTTTTTAAAGGGATACACTATCTAGTTTGTTTCCACAACTACTTTAATAGCTAATCTATTAAACTTTAAAACTTTTTCTTATCAACAGAGTTATAAAGTGGGGGAGGTATGAGCGGTGAGTGATAGGCTCAGGCTAGGAGTACTTCAGAAGGAGAACAGGTTTGACAGAGGGAGGGTTAAGAGCATAGGTAGAAAAGGCTTGTATGTAGGGGATTTCTAACCATTTGCCATTGCGTTGACCGAAGTTGTGTAAATCACACAGTATGTTAAAATTGAAAGTGCCATTTTTGGGGCATGGAAACCCATTATCGAATTTATACTGAGGCCAAACCTGATTACAATAGAAAACAAGTCTTTTTGGCTTAAAGTCTGGTCCCAACAATCCGAGGGGTTTGAATTGTGCCAGAAGGCAGCCTGGAGGCGTTGAGGGGCGGGATTTGGATTGTTGGGCCCCCTGATTAGAGCGGGTGAGGAGGAGGCAGCCCCTGGGGGGAAAGACAAAGGAGAGAAGCGTCCTTGTCTCCTTTGACAATCTCCGAGTGAGTCTCCCAGAGGGAGAGAACGAGAGGAGGCGGGCCGAAGGGACGTCTCCCAGGGGCACGGTCCTGGGCCCAGAGGCCGTGGGGGTTTCTCTGACCAAGCGCTTGGATTTCTGAGAAGTCCCTGGAGGGAGAGAGAACGAGACAGAGAACCCGACGAGAGGGAGGCTGAACTCCCTACTCACCCAGACATTGGTGACCGGTGTGGATGTGTAGCATCAGCAATGGCAAAGGTAGAAAGCCCCGGAGGGTCCTGGCAATGGCAGATAGGTCCTGCCCGTTGGAGATGGCCAAAAGGTCAATCAACCCCGTCCTGCGGGGGATCGTCCATTAATGGACCATCTACCATCCGAGTCACGGCACCAGAAATGTCAGGTAAAAGGGCTGAAGACCAAGACCAGACCAGGCCACAACAAGCCTTTATTAGGGGAATAGATCTGCCGGGCTGTCTCTGAACAAAGGAGAGACAAAAGCAATATGGCTGGGGCAGGGAGAGTCTTTTATAGAGACTGGAGTGGGGTTTGTAGGGGCTGAGGCGGGGTTGACTGAGGTAGTGACTAGGGAATGGAGGAGCCGGTGATGTCACTAGGTGGTAGGAGGTGAGCGAGTGTTAGGTTACTCTCTAGGTGGGAACAGGGGCATGCTGGGAAGAAGGGTTTGTTCTTTGGTGGGAGCAACCATCTTGGCATGATGTCACACAGGGGAAGGGGCAAGGCACCATAGGAAGAGGGCAGCTACTATACATAATAGCTGCTGAGGTGGTGGGAGACCTATCAATTATGTGTCAGTTGCTATTCTAAAGCACTTTATATATATTAACTCAGTTAATCCTCATAACAATTCCATGGGCTAAATATTACTGTATTATTATTTCCTCTATTGTTACAGAAAAAGACACAGAAGCCCAAGAGGTTAAGTAGCTTACCCAAGGTCCTGCAGGTAGTGAGAGGTAGTGTCCTTGGTATTAGCCCTGCTGAACACTACCTTTGATGGGCTCTGTGGAATGTGAGACAGTGGGTGCTGCTTTGGAAGCCACTAGCACCTTCCTAGTGATGTACAGCTATTATACTACAATTCCCAGCATGCACTGGGTTAGCTATCATCTTAACCCCTTCTTCACCAAAAGCTCCTCACTGTCTTGGGTGAAATCTTTTTTGATGGCAAAAATTTGATCTGCCTAAAGGATAACTATGCAACTGAGGCATGAATGCAGATCTAAATGGCAGTAAATGAAGTTCTAAATTAAAATATCCTCCTCATTTTTCAGTGTCCAAAGGCAGACATTGGAGATTACCACAGGAAAGATTTTTTTAAATCTAGAAATATGTAAGGATGTTTCAAAGCACTCATTCTCAAACTTGGCTGCACTTTGGAATCAGCTGAGGACCTTTTTTTTTTTTGAAAAATTGATGTCTACCAAGGTCACATGCCTAGAGGCTCTCATTCAGTTGGTCTGGGACACGACTTTTAAAAGCTCTCCATGCAATTCTAGAGGGTTTCACAGGAGGCACAGCATACCGTATAGGAGATCCACCTGAGGACCACGAGGGAGGGGCAGACAGAGAAAAGAGGAAATGTGGGGAAAAGCCTCGGTGGGGAAGGAACATGGAGGCAGCATAAATAAATTTAGGATTGGGTGGAATAGATAATTTCACTGAGCTCTGGGGCATACTAGTTGTCTGGTCCCTGCCCCTGGGGTAACTAGGGCAAGTGGGTAGTGGCTCTGGAGGGTGTGAGCCTGATTGGAAGATTTTAGGGGGATGGGCTGTGCATTGATCAGTTTGCATGGGAAAGGTATGCTTACTCACAGAGAGGGTCAGCATAGCCCCAGATGTCAGAGCATCAGAATACAGAAAAGAAACAGACATGCTTAATACTCTCTTCCACTCACACTTCAACAGGCAGTGGATGACCAGGCTCTGAGAGAACTGCGAAAAACATGGAAGCCTGGAGACCACCCAGTGAGGAGTGTAGGCTGTAAGGGAATAGGAAGATAGTAAATCCAAGAGAACTTCAGCCTTAATTTAAGTCTTCATCCTTTAGTTTACCAAGATTCCAAACCCATTACAGAGTGAAATCCAGGCAAATGAGAAGAAAAGCAGCTAGCTCTCCACTTAAAAAAGCCTGAAGGTTGGACCCACAAATTATTTTTCTGTTCCCTTGACTAGGAGAAATAGTTAAAATGGTTTTATAGAAGAAAAAAAAGTAGTGAGAAGTGTGGACTTTTTTTATTCTTAAAAGAGTAAACTTTGTTTTGTTTAATTTTTATTACCAAAGTTAAATATGCTGAATTTATATATTTTCATATCTCTCTTCAAAGTTGAGTAGAAAGTGAGTTAGCCATGGATTGGAGATTATTGCTTATGTGTCTAAAGGAAGAGCTCTTCTGGATCATGCTAGTGGGAGAAATTGAGCCAGCGCTGCTTTCTTTTTCTGGTTCAAAGGAAAGGAAATACAAAGTAACTGATTATGGGGATGATGATAATAATGGTGATGACAACAATAATTAACCTTTAATTCATGCTTATAGTGTATCAGGCACAATTTCAGGTGCTTTAGAGTTTATTACCTCATTTAATCATCATAATATAGATAGTTTGGTTATTTTGGGCCTCCAACTTCTAAATGAGAAAACTGAGGCTCAGAGGGGCTGGGCAGTGTTATTGTTTATATGTGGATGCTTTCCCCTCAAAGCCTCATGCATTCATAAGTGGGGATTCTGGGAGATGATTAGATCATGGGGACATGATACTTCTCAGTGGATTGATTAGTCCATCGATGGGTTTATAGCTAAATGTGATGTTGGGGGTGAAGCCTTGTGAAAGGAGGTGGGTCACTAGGGACTTGGCCTGGAAGGGGATATCTCCCTCCTTCCCTCCTCAATCTCTCTTTGCTTCCTGCCTGCCATGTCATGAGCAAGTCTCCTCTGCCATGCCCTGCTGCCATGCTACCTGCTTTGGAGATAGCCAACTATGGACTGAAACCTCCTTAAACTGTGAGCCAAAATAAACTTTTCCTTCTTAGAGTTGTGGGTGTTGGGCATTGTCTCAGCAATGAGAAAAATAACCAAGATAGGCTGCTTGCCCAAAATAAGAGGTGAAGCTGACTTGAGATTGAGGCACTCAGATATTAGAATTCATATTCTTAACCTCTCACAGCATAATCTCCTTGCATTAGAGTGGTTTCCTGGAACAAGAGTGATCTCACCTTATTCACACAAGAGCAGGAAATAGTTTCCTGAGTGGAGAACACATATGGGTGGAAAGACCCTTGTACTAGTCTGATAGCATAACCAGGGTTGACCTGTGGAAAATCTGTGGCATATGGAAAAATTGTCTTTGAGATGTGGAAGAAAGATAATGGCCCAAGGTTTGCTTCTATCATGGGTGAGCTGGGTGATTTTGGGCATAACTCCTAGCTTTGGCTTTCCAAGGAAATTCTTGGACTGGGTCATCGCCAAAGATGTTCTCCATGTAAATTGCCCCTACTAGCAATCTTATGGGAGAGTGATTATTGAAAAGGCAAGGAAAATGTTTATCAGGTTCTTGCACATCTGAAAGGAAGCACCAAACAGCTGTTGGGTGTGCTAAAGAGCTCTAAAAAGTAGTGGCTCTAGTTGCCTCCTGCTTCATCTTCATCTGGTGAATGGAAAATATCACTTCTGACTATTCTGCTCAAGGAACTTTCAAAAAAATGAAGGAATGATTATTTACTGAGGAGAGTATTATAGAAGACTGTAGGGAAGACAAGGTATGAAAGGGAGTGAAGAATTCTCATTGTTTTGATCCTAGAATTCCCATTTGGTGCTAAGGATATAATTCAGAGCAGTAACGTCTTCTTAGAAGGTGTTTGTAAAGGTATTATGGCATTTTGGTTGCACATTGGCTAGTAAGTGCTAGATTTATTGACCTGGAAACATTGACATCCTGTAACTCTTGTGATCACCACACACAATGAAGAATTGACCTGTCCCAAATGCTCTTAGAGCATCCACTGAGAAGGAGCAAAAGAAGTTCTCATCATGGACAACAGAGCAAACCTCTTTGTGCGATTTTCTGAATATTAATCAATAATCCATTAACTCAGGGAAGCTGAATACTCCCTGTACAGAACCCAAAACGAATTGACAGATATCCTCTGGTGAGAACTATGTAGAGACTGTGCAGCCTCAGACAAGACATTTCCTTTCCTTGGGCCTCAGTTTGTCTATATTAATAGAACTAACACTATATAACTTCCTAATTATTAGAGAAGCAACTTGTAAAATTAGAAGGTTGGAAATACTTTGTTTTTCTCATATTGTATATGGTACGTGCATGTACTACTATTATCCAAAATGCATACGGTAAAGTTTAAACCAAAAGTATGCAGACTCAAATGATTCCAGAGTATTTTCAGTAAAGTATGATTTTAACTATTTAGTATCTACTCTTGAAATATATTTGACTTTTATCAGATCTAAGCATCAAAAAATTCAAGGAAAGTCATAGTAGACCACTCTTCTTATGGGCTAGAAGTCTTTGTTAGAGAATAAAACAGTGGTGATTCTAAGTCATAGGCAAGATGAAAATAATTCAGCTAAAATATAATTTTGGGGGTAGTCCTAAAGAAAAGCAGAGATTCTGAGATGTGTTGCCCTACAGTAAGACTTGGTTATTGAAATACAAAATAAAAAATAGGATTACTTTTTTTTCTTCTGCTTCTTTAACATGAGTCACTCCCAAGATAGTTTTTAGCAGTCATTTTTAAATAAAAAGATATACTCCTTTATTCTTAAAGGAGAACATTAACTACTTTTTAAAAAGTGTTGTATTTGTTTTTGTTTTAAGTTTCTGAAATTAAAAGAAAATCATGCAACTAGACTATTCATGCTTTGGAACTTGAAATTTATAATGTTGGATTTCAGGCTTTTGGCTTTTGGCTTATCCTTTAATAAGGGTTCTGTTTTGTTTATTTGGCTTTATATTCTCATTCTGGAAGAATTAAGAGCTTTCCACTGGTGGGTATGACTTGTGGCCTATATTATGCCCATAGTCTTAGTAGGAATGATGACTCAAGAAGCTAGGAATTTGACCCCAGAAAATAGCAAGGGAATGACAGAATTTGTAATGACTTTAGGATTAGTACCCTGTGGGTCCAGGGCAAGGATGTGTGTTAACAAAGGAGACATCTGCACCAGCTCTATGGCTGGCCCCACATACAGCACTGCCCTTCAGCTCCCAGAGAAAGTCAGACTTGCTTGGCCTCCCACAGGACAGGCACTTTGCATGCTTTATCTCAATAGGTCATTTCCCCTGCTTGGTAAGGAAGGCATTATGGTTGCCACTGTACAGATGAGGAAAAAGAAACTTAGGAGAGTTAAGTGACATGCCCAAGACTGTATATTTTCTCTTCATATTGACTTTTGTTTCCAAAATGTTTATCATATGATGGCTTATTTATGAAGTTTATACAATTATGAATAGTTCTTGAGTTCTTGTCTATGTGAATTATGTGTCCTGTACGTTTTTATTTGCTTATATGATGTTTATGGCAAGAAAATGATGAGGCAGGCCCTACCCTGGCTCCAGAGGGTTTCTAGGGATATTTGGGGAGCTCCTTGGGTCATTTCAATTCAGTAGGTTGCAGTCTAGTGTGGGGCTTATGACTCAAGTCCAGGTTTTGCCTTTTAACAGCTAAGTGACCTTGGGCAAATTTTTTTCTTTTCTCATCTTCAGTTTTCTCAATTATGGAGATAATATTAGTGCTGTTTCAGGGTTCTATGACAAAGAAAGAGATAATATAAGAAAGTGCTCAGCACCTACTAGACCATCATTATTCTAGTCTACCTCCCACTGTCCATGGTCTCCTCCTGATATAAGAGCCCCTTCCTGAAGCTGTCAGAATGGCAAAAATGTGAGAACAAACTAGGCCTAGGAAGAAGGGAGAACAGACTAGAATGGCTGTTTTCCTAAACCTTCTGAGTCACAGGCTTGTGTAATAGATCCTTTCATTCTAGATTAAGGGTAAATTCCAGAATCCTGGAGGAACACAGGCCAGGGACAGCATTTTCTTTGCTTCCTTTTCTGTAGTAGAGCCAGAGTTCGGAAGGGTTTCTTCAAGTGAGAACGTCAGCATTCTGAGTTGTTGGTCAGTTTTACCAGGGAAACATCTTCTTTTGTTAATCTCTAGGCCATTGTTAAAGTGAGGTATTATGGACATTGGCCTTGTGTGAGTGATGTCTTTTTTGGGATTTCTAGAGTGAAAGCCCTGGCTCGGCTACCTATTCCACAACATCAGTCAAGGAGGCATATGGTGGTAAAGGCAGAAAAAGGAACTTTAATCCATGTGGCCAATTCTGGGAAGGACAGATATAGAAGCTCAAGATCTGTCTTCGAGAAGCTGATAGAAACTTTGAAGTTTTATAGAAAAGAAGAACATAGGCAAGGTATGGGGGGGTGTTGTACACCTGGCAGGGTAGGTAATCCAAGTCTAGCCATGATCTGGTTGATCTTTATCTCTGGTTCTGCAAGGTGGCTCCAAAGAAGTCCTTATGGCTTAAGGTGGCAATAAATCCAGTTCCCTTGAAATGATTATCCCTACTTAGGACACAGCCTCAGTTCTGTCATGGATTATTTGTTCTCACTTAGTGGAGGCAATGTCATAATGGAGTAATCTGTTCTATGAGGCTCTGCTTTTCCTGGAATCCAAATTGACTGCAGGTTTAGGACAATGACTAGAGACTTCTAGATGTTGCTCCAGGGGGTCTGCAACAGAACATTGTAAAAACTGGCAACTGAGTGTTCCTGCAAATTTTGAAAAATACCTTAGTTACTCTTACCTTTGTGTCCTCAGTCTTAAAGTGGGGAGGAGGGTAAGACAAGTTAGGTAAGTTTAAGGCTAATGAATTTTCTTAGTTACTTTTCTCATTGCTGAGACAAAATATCCAACACCCAAAGTTAAAAGGGGGAAAGGTTTATTTGGCTTATAGTTCATAGAGGTTTCAGTCCATAATCAGCTGGCTCCACAGCAGGGTAGGTAGCAGAAGGGCAACAGTTCATGGTGGGCAGACAGCCGCAAAGCAACAAGAGACCTTAACAGTGTTTTTCTGCCGCTCTTATGTTATTCAGACTACTTAGGGTAGGTAGTACTCACACCCTTAATTCTAGTGCCCTTGGGCCTAGCCCCACCATGAATCAATCACACGCTCTAGATTCAGCCACTTCTGAAAAAGCCTGGGGCCTTGGGGGGATCTCTAAACACAATCCATAACATAAATCACGTATTATCAGTTATTAGATACTCCAGTGATTAACATGCCTATGTGATAGAGATGAACAAAGATCTAACCTCAAGTTTTAAGGTAGTAAAGGAGACAGATGCAAAATAAAGGTAGAAATACCAAACTTTATCCTGCTTCTAGTTATCCATCTGCAGGCCCAGCCTGCACTGTTATATGTCAACTGTCCAATATTTGGCTGTCATTGTGTTGCTCATATTAGAATTTTTTTTGTCTTTTTGTTTTACTATGAACAAATGAATCTTCTTGCTCAGCATAGTTGCCTCAGTTCATTTATTCAACAAATGCACATGCATCCTCCATTTGAGGCACAGTGTGGCATTGGACATTTAGGAGAGTTCTTGACTTAAGCACCAAGTGCTTGAGTGGAAGATACGAGCAGTTAAGAAGACACACAAACTGTGGGGAGGGGACTTGCAGGCTGGGAGAGTGACAGCAGTAGTACAGAATTCCAACTAAGCTGTTGGGAAAGTTAACATTAAACCCAGAGTGCTCTGACTCCGCCTCATCCATCCAGGTGGCCTCCTCGAGAGCCCTGGCTTCCCTGCACATCAGGCAGTGTGCATGTCAGATGACTGCCTGAGTCCGGTGACTGTGACAGTGGACTGCATTCCACCTCAGCTTTTTTTGCCCCCAAAGATACCTGGGAACTTCCTCCCCTCTCCCTTCACCTTTGAATCATCACAAAGATGGCCAAGGATTTTGAGACACCATTTCTAGAGAAGACTATAGAACAAGGAGAAGAATGAGAAATAAGAAAAAGCGCAAGAAGAAAAGGTGTCATGTTTCACTGAGTCGCACTTAGGTATTGAGTATTGTGCTAAGAATCTTTATATGTATATTTCTCTGGGTCACTTATTTCTTGTAACAATTCTATGAGGCTGGGATTAATGATATTCTCATTTTCCTGATAGGGAAAGAAGTAAATAAATAGTCCATAAACCTAGCGAATGGCAGAACTAGGATTCATACCCCTAAAATTGTAATTGACTATTTCTTATCAAGGGCAATTTTTTTTTTTTGCAGTCACAAGAGTGGAGCACTCAATTACTCCCAGAAAGGGGCCTTTGATAGTATAAAGGAAAAGAGATGCTTGGCCGGAGTTGTAAATTCTCCAGCACCTGTTAGTGCACGATGGCTGCAAGAGGAGCTCAGTTAATACAAGGAAGTGAGGGAGAATACGGGGAAGGGCATGACGCCCTTCAGTCTCTCCCACCTTATCTGAACCTGTCCTGGCTTTTGTCCCACCAACCCCAGATACCTGCACCCTCTTCTTTTCCATCTTGCAGCTCCCATGAGTTTGGAGCAGCATGGTGATTGGTTTCTTCTGCTCTCTCTGATCTCTGAAATCCTCATTCTTGCAATTCTGGGTGTGCCTGGATTCAGGCTCCAAAGCTTCTGCAGATGAAGCTGCCAAGAAAGACAACCCCCCAGGACTTTTTCATTTTAAGGGTGAGAGGATTACAACAAACAGCAAATAAGAGGAAATTATAGAGGCTGTGGATCCTTCCCAATCGCCTCCACAAATAGTCTTGTGTTACCTCCTTACTCCATATGTCACGTTCTCCCCAGAATCAGACACCAATCTTGCCACATGGGTGGTGACCTTGGGCAGCTATCTAACCTCCCTGACCACATCTGTAAAATGCACAGTCTCCTTAGGTTGATGTGAGCACTCAAGACAGTTGTAAATTTGAAAGCTCTTAGCACAATAAAAGTGATAAATAACTGTTGTCTCCCCCAAATTCATACATTGAGGGCCTTACCTCCAATGTGACTGTCTTTGGAGAGAGGATCTTTAAAGAGGTAATTAATGTTAAATGAGGGCATAAGGGCAGGGCCCTAATGCAATAGGATCGCTGTTCTTAAAAAAAACAGAAGAGTCACCAGGTGCATGCTCACAGAGGAAAGGCTGTGTGAAGACACAGGGAGAAAGCAACTGCCTGCAGGCCAAGGAAAGGCCTCAGGATTTGCTGACACCTTGATCCTGAATTTCCAAGTTTCTAGAACTATGGGAAAATAAATTCTGTTTAAGCTATCCAGTCTGTGGTATTTTGTTATGGCAGCCCTAGAAACTAATATAGGCGTTCATTCCTCTTCCTTTTCTATCCTTGTTTGAGCACACTCACATATCCAAAGGCAGCTGAAAATTCTAACCTGAGCCCAATTTAAGCCACCGAGACTCAAAACTTGGGAAGAAGACAAAGGAATAGCAGCATGCTTTCTTAGTGTCAGAGAGGAGCATAGTTTATAGCCCTGCCTAAGGATTATTTAATTATTGAGGCAATGGAGTGGACCTTTGATGGATGAGCTGGATGTATCTCTGAAAATGTTCACTCTGTTTGTATGAGAGTCATGTTGACTTTTTACAAAGTATCTTTTAACAAGTACAAGGAAGACTAATATTTTAAGAATATAAATATCATTCTTTAAGGAGAGAGAAGGCTTTCTTGGACTGGGATTTGCTTTTTCAAAGACAACTCTAGATTTTCTCCTTTTCTATATTAACAATTTTAGAGCAACAATGTTCAAGAAGCACAAAACCACAAGGCACAGTGGCACATACCCCAGCTACACCGAAGGCTGGGGTAGGAGTGTTATGAGTTCAAGGCGACGGGCAACTTAATGAGACTCTGTCTCAAAATAAAATTTAAGAAAGGACTGGGGTATAGCTCAGTGTTAGGGTGTTTGCCTAGCACATGTAAGGCCCTAGGTTCAAAACCCAGGAATCCCTGCCTTCTGACCACCTCCACACAAGAAGGAGCCAGGGCATGATGGCACATACCTATAATTCCAATACTCTAAGTGGCTAAGGCAAGGGGATTGCAGAACAAATCTGAAGTAAAATGTAAAGCTGGTTTTTATTCTTCATTCTTTTCCTCCTTCCTATTTGGCCATGCAGTGGGCCATTTCATCTGGGCCTATTATTCTAGCTCCTTGTCTCAGATGGTGGGAAATGATCTGATAGGACACAAAGTATTCATGACTACAATGGCTCCTCCCAGGTTACTTACATTTAAATAGGGAACTTATCTTCTAACCTAATGGCTTTTACATTGTGTTTCATGGGTTTTGCCTCTACTTCCCCAAATTTCCCTTCTCTCTGCCCCATCTCTATAATATACTTTAGCCAGAGCAACTTGTTATATTTTAAGAATTAGGTAAAATTCCATTTGAGATTAATTTCTTAGAAAACATTTAATCCAAGAGATGAACATTTAGTCATGGCAGAGGAAGTGTTGTGTACTGGAAAGAAACTTGAAGTCTGGACATAGGGACAAATTCTTGCTCTGTGCTTTCTTTTCTTTAAAATTAATTTTATTGGCACATTTTAGGTGTACAATATAATGACATTCATCATTGGAAATTTGCACCTTTACACAATCTCTCTTGGTTCTGATTTTTTTCCCCATTTCCCTACCCTCCCTTCAACCCCTCCAACCCTCCCTATTTACAAAGACTTTCTCATTTTTTCATTATCTCATATTAATTCCATTCCCTTCTTTCTGTTCCCCTATCCTTCCCACTTCCCCTTCTCCTTTGCCCCTTTTCTTCCTATTTCACATTATCTATTATACCTTTTAGTCCTTATTTACACTTTCAGTTTCTCACACTAGAGAAACTATTCAGTATTTACACGTGTGTCATATTTATTTCACTTAAGAGTATCACCTCAATGTGCATCCATTTAGCTATAAATGTCTCTAATTTCTCATTTGTTATGGCCAGGTAGTACTCCATTTTATAAAAAACCCACATTTTCTAAGTCATCATGACAGTATATTTCATCGGTGTTCTTTTTAACTGGCTACATTTGAGGAACAATAAATTCATCAAAACCCTTGGCTGAATTAAAATGGTTTTGGGTTTTTTTTTTTTTCTCTTTTATACCCAGATAACTAGAAATGCAGACCAAACTAATTCATCTTCTCAAAGGGCATGTGCACTGTGCACTGTGGGCATAAGCCTGTGCACTGTGGGCATAAGCCTGTGCACTGTGGCTTATGGTTAGCCATATTAATTGCCTGTTAAATAGACATTATGTTGAAGTTAGATGTTAAATGTTAGTTATTATTACCAGCATTTGTCTTTTTGTGAAGTCAGTATCAGAATACTTGCACTCTTTAACACATTCTTTATAAAAATGTATAAATTCTTCAAAACTATTTAAAGAGTGTTGCTGCATGCAGATAATCATAACATTTGAGTTTGCCACAGTAGATTACTAAAGCAAATTATTTCATTTTTTAAAAATGCCCTTTGATGTTTCAAAAAAGGAACTCTGTAATTTGACTGACTGACTTTAAGATTAGCCATAAATAATCAGCAACCCTGAAAAGCACTTTCAACAAATAGTCATCTGGGCTCTACAGAGAAGAGTCTATTAATGATGTTTTCCAGTGTGGCACTAAAACCTTCCCAACATCTTTATGACTCTATAGTTTTGGTTTTTTTGGGTATTGGGGATCGAATTCAGGTCCTTGTGCTTGCACAGCAGGTGGCAGAACCACTGAGCTAAAT
This sequence comes from Heterocephalus glaber, assembly GCF_053883595.1. Classification (NCBI taxonomy): domain Eukaryota; kingdom Metazoa; phylum Chordata; class Mammalia; order Rodentia; family Bathyergidae; genus Heterocephalus; species Heterocephalus glaber. Next base: position 43,300,250 of record NW_028258320.1, on the reverse strand, counting down.
CTCCAGCCCCATGACTCTATTTAGAATAATCATATTGATAAAATCGTAATTCATGGTTGCATTTCAGAAAAAGATGCATTGTACACTAACCATTTAAAGGTCATTTAAATAACAAAATATTGTATTGTAAAAGACCTGTACAATTTTAAAATAATAAAGATTTGAACCTGTAAAACAAACAAACAAACAAATAAACAAAAAAACCACATTTTCTTTATCCAGTCTCCAGTTGATGGGCAATAGGGCTGCTTCCAAGTTTTAGCTATTACAAACTGTGCTGCTATGAACATGGGTACACATATATCACTGTGGCATGATGCTTTTAATTCTTTGGGGAAGATACCCAGCAGGGGAATAGTGGGGTCAAATGAGATCTCTAGCCCTAGTTTTTTGAGGTATCTCCATAGTGATTTCCACAGTGGTTGCACCAGTCTACACAACCAAAAGCAGTGGAGAATGGTTCCTTTTTGTTCACAGCCCCACCAGCATTTGTTATAGGTTGATTTCTTTCTTTTTTTTCCATTAAGTTTATTGGTGCATTTTAGGTATAAAATACAGTTACATTCATCACTAGGATCTTGTAACTTTACATGATTTATCTTGGTTCTTATTTTTCCCCTTACCTTGCCCTCCCTTCACCCCCTCCACCCTTCCCTATTTGCAAAGACTTTGTTTCCATTTTTATTCCATTTCTCATATTTTTTCTTTTCCCTTCTTTCATTTCCCCTACCCCTCCCACTTCCTCTACTCCTTTAGACCTTTTCTTACTATTACACAATATCAATTATACATTTTAAAATTGCAATATCAAGATCTAGAAGACATTACCACAGAGTTTACAGAATTTAAAAGGATATAGAAAGCATATTACAAAAATCGTTTTTGAAATAAATTTGACAAGGAAGACAAATTAATGAAAGTAACTCTGGAGGAGATATAAAATTTGAATAGCACCTATTAAAGAAAGCATATTCCACATGGAAAGAGGCTCCCCCAACACCATTCCACGCTCCTAGGGCAGAGCAGGTGAGCCATGGGCACCAGAAACAACCCCCCCCCCCATCAAAATGAGAAGATGCGTAAACAAGTCTCAAAACCAGACTTCTGGATCACCTACAGCAACCCCAAAGGGAAAGAAGATGGAACAATCTGATACCCAACCACATGGACTCCCTGAACTGGCAACAAAAGAGGATCTGGGAAAAATGAAATCAGAAATAATTTCTCAGATAACAGCAAAGATTGTACCCATAGTACAAGATATGATTCATAAATCTAGAGAGGACACAGATAAAAAAATAGAGGATCTGAGGAACATGATGGAATCCCAACATAGGAAACAAATGGAATCCATAAAACAGATGCAAACAGATTTCCAGGAGATTAAAAACTCCATTGAAAGTCTATGCACCAGAATGAACAAATGTGAGGACAGAATTTCAGATATAGAAGATAAGATTGCAATTAGTAACCAGGAAAAGAAAAATTGCTTTAAGATTGTAAGGGACCACGAGAAATCAATCCAGCAGCTGCTAGATGATGCAAAGAAGAATAACATAAGACTGATTGGAGTCAACGAAGAAATAGGACAGAGTGCAGATGACATAAAAAAGCTGTTCACAGAAGTGATGGCAGAAAACTTCCCAAGCAGGGAAAAAGAACTTGACATACAGATAAGTGAGGTATATGGGACTCGAACTAGCCTTGATAAAAAAAATCTCTACACATAGGCATATAACAGTTCGGATTCCAGAAACTCAACAGAAGAACAAAGTTCTACAAGCAGTTAAAGAAAAGAAACAAATCACATACAAAGGAAAGCCCATTAGAATCACAGCAGACTTCTCAGTGCAAACCTTCAAGGCAAGAAGAGCTTGGAGTGATGTATTTCAAGCCCTAAAGGAAAATGGCCTCCAAGCCAGATTGATGTACCCTGCAAAACTATCTTTCAAAATTGATGGAAAAATAAGATACTTTCATGATAAAGAACACTTTAGGAACTTCATGAATACCAAACCAGCACTCCAAAATTTTTTTGACAATATCCTAGGAAAAGACAATGAGGATCACAACCCCAGGAAGCCCAGAAGAATGAATCTGTTGGGCATGACAAATTGAACGCAAAGAGGGAGAATCCAACAAAAAGAAAATGTCATGACAAGGCTTTTAAAACTTTCAACTTCATCTCCCTAAGGAGTGTATAATTCAATCTTATTATTGTTCATGATTAGTATTTTTCTGATTCTAGAGTTGCACACCTTTCCTTGTGCTGTACTGGCTATTTATCATCTTCTTATGTCTACTTTTTAATTGGGTTGTCTATTAATGAAGTGTAAGAGTTCTTTATATACTCTGGTTATAGGTTATATGCATTGTAAATATGGTCTGTTTTAGGAATACTTTTCATTTTAACGATGTCATTTAAAGATCTAAATTTTGATGGAATCTCATTTATCAATTTTTTTCTTTTATACATCATGTTTTTTGTACCCTAGGAAGTTCTTGTGTATCCTAGTTTCATAAACATTTTCCCTTATAATTTCTTCTTAAAGTTTTATAGTTTTAATCTTTCATATTTAGGTTCATAGACCCTTTCAAGTTATCTTTATGTATGGAAGTAAAGGGTTGAGGTTAATTTTTTATATATGGATACCAGGTGTTCTAGTGCCATTTGCTGAAAACACTATGTTTTCCTTGGCTCTTGAATTGAGTTTATATTCTATAAAATATTAATGTTAAATAATCTTTCAAAACTCAGGGGACCATATATGTGTGGTTCTATTTGTAGATTCTCTGTTTTATTCCAATGATCTATATGTCTTTCCTTACACCAACACTGCCTTGATTACTATAGCTTTAGAGGAAGTCTTAAAAGTAGGTATTAACATCTTCCAACACTGTTGTTTTTTTTTTAAAAAACTTTTCTAGGTCCTTTGTAGTCCTACATAACTTTTAAATTTCAATATCCAATTCTTCATTTATAGCAAGTATACACAGACCTGAATTTTTATATATACCTTGTGTTTTCTAATCCTGCTAAATTCAAATACAAGTTCTAGGGGCTCCTAGAGATTTCTTAGTATTTTCTCTGTAGATGATCATTTCATCTACATATAAAGATTTTGCTTCTACCCTGCCTATCCTATCCTACTTGTGTCACTTTATTGCCAGATTATTTTGGTTTGGGCCTATCTTTCAATGTTTGATGGACAGATGAAGAGTAAGCATATCTGCCCTTGTTCCCCACCTTAAGGAGAAAGTATTGTATCTTCTCCATTCATATAAGGCATTTATGCTGGAAGTATGGAGTCCATGTCTTTGATCTGTTGAGAAGGTTCTGTTCTACTTCTAGTCTCCTGATAGCTTTTACCATGAACAGCTCTAGAATTTAGTCCAATACTTTTTCTCCAACTAGTGACAGGATCATATGGCTTTTACCTTTTCTCTGTTAAAATGATGGCTTTTGGGGGTGGATCTTTCAATGCTGAACCAACACTGCCATCCCTATAATAAAACCACTTTCTACATACTGCCAGATCTGACTTGTAATGGTTTGTTTTGTTAAACAAATTTCTATCTATATTCATACTTTTTTTTTCTATTATCTTTATCCAGTTTTGGGATTAGCACAATGTTGATTTCCTAAAATGAGGGGAGAAGTGTTCCTTTGTTTTTTCTGCTTTAAATGTTTGCTATAATTTATCAGTTAAAATGTTTATGAGCCTGCTGTTGTCGTATAGGTAGGTTTTCAAGCTAGGAATATACTTTCTTTTTTTTTTGGTATCGGGGATCGAACTTGGGTCCTTGTGCTTGTGAGGCAGGCAGCTGAACCACTGAGCTAAATCCCCAGCCCAGAGGAATATACTTTCTTTAATAAATGCTATTCAAATTTTATATTTCCTCCAGAGTTACTTTCATTAATTTGTCTTCCAAGGTACTTCTTAGAAGTTGTCAAAATTTATTTCAAAACAGATTTTTGAAATATGCTTTTTAAATCCTTTTAAATTCTGTAAAATCTGTGGCAATGTCTCCTAGATCTTGATATTGTAATTTTAAAAATGTATAATCAATATTGTGTAATAGGATGTAAAGGTCTAAAGGAGCAGGGGAAGTGGGAGGGGTGGGGAAATGAAAGAAGGGAAAAGAAAAAATATGAGAGAAGCAAAAGAATGGAAACAAAATCTTTGCAAATAGGGAAGGGTGGAGGGGGTGAAGGGAGGGCAGGGGAAGGGGACAAAAAAATAAGAACCAAGATACTCATGTAATGGTACAAGATCCCAATGATGTATGTAACTGTATTTTATACCTAAAATGTACCAATAAACTTAATGGGGGGGGAAGAAAGTATATTCCTAGCTTGAAAACCTACCTATATGACACAGCAGGCTCATATACATTTTAACTGATAAATTATATCAAACATATAAAGCAGAAAAAAGAAGGAACACTTCTCCCCTCATTTTAGGAAATCAACATTGTGCTAATCCTAAAACTGGATAAAGATAATAGAAGAAAAAAGAAATTTGTTTAACAAAACAAACTATCAGAAGTCAGATCTGGCAGTATGTAGAAAGTGGTTTTATTATAGGGATGGCAGTGTTGGTTCAGCTTTGGAAGATCCACCCCTAAAAGTCATCATTTTAACAGAGGGAAGGAAAAAGCCATATGATCCTGTCACTAGTTGGAGAAAAAGTATTGGACTAAATTCTAGAGCTGTTCATGGTAAAAGCTATCAGGAGACTAGAAGTAGAACAGAACCTTCTCAACAGATCAAAGACATGGACTCCATACTTCCAGCATAAATGCCTTATATGAATGGAGAAGATATAATGCTTTCTCCCTAAGGTGGGGAACAAGGGCAGATATTCCTACTCTTCATCTGTTCATTAAACTTTATTTTATTTTTTTATTTTTTATTTTTTATTTTTATTTTTTTGTATTAAATTCTTTTATTGGTACATTGTAGGTATACAACACAATTACATTTCTCATTGGGAATTGTACCTTTACATAATGCATCTTGGTTCTCATTTTTTCCCCATTCCTAGCCCTCCCTTCACCCCCTCCACCCTTCCCTACTTACAAAAACTTTATTTCCATTTTTTCCACTTCTCATCATTTCTTCCTTTCCCCTGCCCCTCCCACTACCCCTACCCCTTTGGACCTTTTCTTCTTATTTTACATTATTGATTATTCATTCTAATCATTGGTACATTTTAGGTATACAATATAATGACATTCATCGTTGGAAATTGGCACCTTTACATAGTCTCTCTTGGTTCTTATTTTTCACCCTTGCCCAGCCCTCCCTTCAACCCCTCCAGTCCTCCCTATTGACAAAGATTTTGTTCCTATTTTTCCATTTTCTCATATTAATCCCATTCCCTTCTATCCTTTCCCCTAGCCCTCCCACTTCCTTCCCCTTTGCCCCTTTTCTTCCTATTTCACATTACCTATTATACATTTAGTCCTTATTTACACTTTCAGTTTTTCACACCAGAGAAACTATTCGGTATTTACACGTGTGTCCTGTTTATTTCACTTAAGAGTATTGCCTCAATGTGCATCCACTTAGCTATAAATGTCTCTAATTTCTCATTTTTTATGGCTGAGTAGTACTCCATTTTATTAAAAAAACCACATTTTCTTGATCCAGTCTCCAGTTGATGGGCATTTGGGCTGTTTCCAAGTTTTAGCTATTACAAACTGTGCTGCTATGAACATGGGCACACATATATCACTGTGGTATGATTCTTTTAATTCTTTGGGGAAGATCCCCAGCAGTGGAATAGTGGGGTCAAATGGGACTTCCAGTCCTAGTCCTTTGAGGTATCTCCATACTGATTTCCACAGTGCTTGCACCAGTCTACACTCCCACCAGCAGTGGAGCAGGGTTCCTCTTTCCCCTCAGCCCCGCCAGCATTTGTTATTGGTTGATTTCATGACAGCAGCCATTCTTTCTGGAGTGAAGTGGAATCTCAGCGTTGTTTTCATTTGCATCTCTCGAAGGACCAGTGATGTTGAACATTTTTTCATTTATTTATTTGCTATTTCTACTTCTTTGTCTGAGAAATGTCTGTTCATTTCAGATGCCCATTTTTCGATTGGGTCTTTAAATTTGGGAGGTCTGATCTTTGTTCATTAAACTTTGAAAGATAGGCCCAAATCAAAATAGTCTGACAATAAAAATAAACAAATAGCGTAGGATTGGCGAGGTAGATGTGAAATCTTGACATGTAGATGAAATGATCATCTACAGAAAAAGTACTAAGAAATCTCTAGGAGCCCCTAGAACTTGTATTTGAATTTAGCAGGATTATAAAGCACAAGGTATATATAAAAATTTAGGTCTATGTATACTTGCTATAAATGAAGAATTGGATATTGAAATTTAAAAGTTATGTAGGAGTGCAAAAGATCTAGAAAAGCGAAAAACAAAAAACAAAACAACCCCCCCCCGCAGAAAACAAAAAAAACAGTGTTGCAAGACATTTAGTACCTTATTTTAAGATTTCCTCTAAAGCTACAGTTATCAAGGCAGTGTTAGTGTAAGGAAATACATATAGATCATTGGAATAAAACAGAGAATCTAGAAATAGAACTGCACATATATGGTCCACTGAGTTTTGAAAGATTATTTAACATTAATATTTTATAGAATATAAACTCAATTCAAGAGCCGAGGTAAACATAGTGTTTTCAGCAAATGGCACTAGAACATGTGGTATCCATATATAAAAAAATTAACCTCAACCTTTTATTTCCATACATAAAAATAAGTTGAAAGGATCTATGAATCTAAATATGGAAGCCTAAAAGTATAAAACTTTTAGAAGAAATTATAAGGGAAAATGTTTGTGAATTCAGGATAGGCAAGAATTTCCTAGGATATAAACATGATGTATAAAAGAAAAAAATTGATAAATGAGATTTCATCAAAATTTAGAACTTTAAATGACATTGTCAAGGAAATGAAAAGTAGTCCTTAGACAGACCATATTTATAGTGCATATAACCTATGACCACAATATATAAAGAACCCTTACAGCTCATTAATAGACAACCCAATTAAAAAGTAGACAAAAGAAGATGATAAATAGCCAGTACAGCACAAGGAAAGGCATGCAACACTAGAATCAGAAAAATACTAATCATGAACAATAACAAGATTGAATTATACACTCATCAGGGAGATTAAGTTAAAGCTTTTAAAAGATCAAATGTCAGCTTACGTGTGAACCAGTTAGAACTTTCTGATACTCGTAATGTGAATGTAAAATGACCAAACCATTTTGGAAAACAATATAGAAATTCCTTGTATTACTGTTAAGAACCAATAGTCCTGTTCTTAAGTTTTTACTTGAGAGGAAGAAAAACACATGTTCACAATAGATTTGTACATACAAGTTGAATATCCCTTATCTGAAATTCTTGGGACCAGACTGTTTCAGATTTTCATTTGAAATCTACTTGATCTGCAAAGAGGATAGCCACTCCTGCTTTTTGTGTGTGTGTGCGTGTTCATGTCACATGGAGTATTGTTTTCCACCCTTTAACTTTCAGACCATTAGTTTCTTTTTGAATTAAGTGTGTTTCTTATATACAGCATATTGTTGGATCTTGCTTCTTGACCCATTCTGCCAGTCTATTTCTTTTGATTGGTGAATTGAGACCATTAACATTGATGGTTATAACTGATACATATTGGCTTATCATTGTCATGACTTTTTCTGTTTGTTGGATTCTCCCCCTTTGCTTTTAATTTTTTGTTGTGCCCCATGGATTCATTCTGCTGGGCTTACTGGGGTTGTGATCCTCATTATGTTTTCCTAGGATATTGTATAAAATTTTTTGGTGAGCTGGTTTGGTATTCATGAAGTTCCTAAGGTGCTTTTCATCATGAAAGTATCTTATTTGTCCATCAATTTTGAAAGATAGTTTTGCAGGGTACATCAATCTGGCTTGGAGGCCATTTTCCTTTAGGGCTTGAAATACATCACTCCAAGCTCTTCTTGCCTTGAAGGTTTGCACTGAGAAGTCTGCTGTGATTCTAATGGGCTTTCCTTTGTATGTGATTTGTTTCTTTTCTCTAACTGCTTGTAGAATTTTGTTCTTCTGTTGGGTTTCTGGAATCTTAACTATTATATGCCTATGTGTAGATTGTTTTTTTTTTATGGCAGCTGCTTAGAGTCCTATTTGCCTCACTTATCTGCATGTCAAGTTCTTTTTCCCTGCTTGGGAAGTTTTCTGTCATCATTTGTCCAAAGTTTTTTTTATGTCATCTGCACTTTCTCCTGTTTCTTCATTGACTTCAGTCAGTCTTGTGTTATTCTTCTTTGCATCATCTAGCAGCTGCTGGATTGATGTCTCATGGTCCATTACAATTTTAAAGCAATTTTTCTTTTCCTGGTCACTAATTGCAATCTTATCTTCTATATCTGAAATTCTGTCCTCACATTTGTTCATTCTGGTGCATAGACTTTCAATGGAATTTTTAATCTCCTGGAAATCTGTTTGCATCTGTTTTATGGATTCCATTTGTTTCCTATGTTGGGATTCCATCATGTTCCTCAGATCCTCTATTTTTTTATCTGTGTCCTCTCTAGATTTATGAATCATATCTTGTACTATGGGTACAATCTTTGCTGTTATCTGAGAAATTATTTCTGATTTCATTTTTCCCAGATCCTCTTTTGTTGCCAGTTCAGGGAGTCCATGTGGTTGAGTATCACAATGTTCCATCTTGTATCCCTTTGGGGTTGTTTTAGGTGATCTGGAAGTCTGATTTTGAAACTTGTTTACATGTCTTCTCATTTCAATGGGGGTTGGGGGTGGGAGGTTGCTGCTGGCTCCTGTGTGGCTCACCTCCTCTGTGCTGGGGGGGTGGTAGGGCAGCCGGGAAGCCTCCTCTGGTGTGCTGGGAGCAGCTCACCTCCTCTGTGCTCCTGGGGATCTGGTTGATTTCTTGATAGCAGCCATTCTTTCTGGGTTAGTGAAATCTCAGGGTTGTTTTCATTTGCATCTCTCAAATGACCATGAATGTTGAACATTTTTTTCCTATGTTTATTTGCTATTTTGACTTCTTTGTCCAAGAAATGTCGGTTCATTTCAGATGCCCATTTTTGGATTGGATCTTTAAATTTGGGAGGTTTGATTTTTTTACATTCTTTATAGATTCTAGATAGTAGACCTTTGTCTGAGGAACAGCTGGTAAAAATTTTTTCCCACAGTGTGGGTTGTTTTTTCATGTTGTTGGTGGTTTTTCTTGCTGTGCAGAAGCTTTTAAGTAGAAGATATCCCACTTGTTGATTATTTGTGCTAGTTCATGGGCAACTGAGGTTTTGTTCATAAAATATTTTCCTACACCAATGTCTTCAAGAGTTCTAACTACCCTCTCTTCCAGCCCGCTTAGTATTTCTGTTTTAATATTTATATCTTTGATCCATTTCGATTTTAGTTTAGTGCATGGTTAGAGATATAGGTCTACTTTTAATCTTTGGCAAGGTGAAATCCAATTTTTCAGCACCATTTGTTAAAGAGGCTCTTTCCTCCAGTGAGGGTGTGTGGCTCCTTTGTCAAAGATGAGGTGGCTCCTTATGTCTGGAGTTGTTTTGGCATCTTCTAATCTATTCCACTGATCCTCAGGTCTGTTTCTTTGCCAGTACCATGCTGTTTTTATCACAGTGTCTTTGTAGTATAGTTTCAAGTTTGGGATTGTGATACCCCTTACCTTGTCTTTGTTGCCTAGAATTTCTGTTGCTAATCTAGCTCTCTTCTGGTTCCAAATGAATTTTTGGATTGTTTTCTCAAGGTCCGTGAATTATGCTGTTGGAATTTAAATTGGGTTTGAATTGAATCTATATAGCAGTTTTGGAATTATGGCCATTTCACTATGTTGATTCTTCCTACCCAGGAGCAAGGTATGTCTTTCCATTTTCTGATATCATCTTCAATCTTTCATTTCAGAGTGCTATAGTTTTCAGAGAAGAGTTCTTTGATTTCTTTCATTAGTTTGATTCCTAGGTATTTCAGTTTTTTGGATGCTATTTTGAAAAGAATTATTTGCCCTATTTCTGTCTCAGTGAGTCTGTTGTTTGTGTAGAGGAAAGCTATTGATTTTTCTGTGTTGAGCTTGTATCCAGCTCCTTTACTGAATTTGGTTATTAAGTCTAGAAGACTTTTGGTGGAGTTCTTGGGGTCTTTATAAAGAGTATCGGTTCATCTACAAATAATGACAATTTGACTTCTTCATTTCCTATCTTTTTTAAAAATTTCTTTTTCTTGTCTAATTGCTGTGGCAAATGTTTCCAAAACTATATTGAACAGGAGTGGTGATAGTGGACATCCTTTTCTTGTTCCTAATTTTAATGTGAAGGATTTCAGTTTTTGAACTTTCAGTATGATACTGGCTGTTGGTTTTTCATAGATGGCTTTTATTAGATTGAGGTAGAGACTGTCCATTCCAATTTTTTGTAGGGTTTTTTTTATCATAAATGGATGTTGGATTTTTGTCAAATGTTTTTTGTGCATCTATTGAGATGATCATATGGTTTTTGTCCTTGGGTCTATTGATATAGTGTATTACATTGATTGATTTGTGTATGTTGAACCATCCCTGCATTCCTGAGATGAATCCCACTTGATCAGGGTGTATGATCTTCTTGATGATCTTCTGCATTCTATTTGCCAGTATCTAATTAAGGATTTTTGCATCTATGTTCATTAGTGAGATTCGCTTATAGTTCTCTTTTTCAGTTCAATCTTTCTCTGCTTTCGGGATCAAGGTGATGTTTGCTTCCAGGAATGAATTTGGGAGCATTGGTTCCCTTTCAATTTCATTGAAGAGTTTAATCAGTAGTGGCAGTAGTTCATCTCTAAATGTCTTGTAGAATTCAGCAGTGAAGCCATCAGGGCCTGGGCTTTTCTTAGTTGTTAAGTTTTAAATTATGTTTTCAATTTCATTGGTTGATATTGGGTTGTTTAGAATTTTTAGGTCTTCTTCATTAAACTTTGGTAATTCATATGTATCTAGGAATCTGTTCATTTCTTCTGTGTTTTCCATCTTATTGGCATATAGGTTCTGGAAGTAGGTATTGATGATCCTCTGGATTTCTGCTGGGTCTGTTGTAATTTCATCTTTTTCATTCCTAATTGCACGGATTTGGGCCTTTTCTTTCCTTTTTCTGATATGGTTGGCTAAGGGTTTGTCAATTTTGTTTATTCTTTCGAAGAACCAACTCTTGGCTTCATTAATTTTTTGTATGGTTCTCTTAGTCTCCATTGCATTGATTTCTGCCCTGATCTTTATAATATCCTCCCTTGTATGGGCTTTGGGTTTGTTCTGCTCTTCTTTTTCTAGAAGCTTGAGGTTCAACATCAGGTTGTTTAATTGGACTCACTCTCTTTTCCTAATATGCATATTCACTACTATGAATTTCCGTCGTAAGACTGCTTTCATTGTGTCCCATAGATTCTGATATGTTTTATTGTCATTGTCGTTTAATTGAAGGACCTGTCTGATTTCTTGTTTAGTTTCCTCTGTGACCCATTGCTTATTCAGAAGTATGTTGTTCAATTTCCATGAGTTTATGAAATTCTTGTGGTTTCTTTTGGTATGGATCTCCAATTTCATCTAGCTATGGTCTGATAATATACAGGGGATAACTTCATTTCCTTTGCACTTACTTAAACATGTTCTATGAGTGAGTATGTGGTCTATTTTGGAGAATGACCTGATGTGCAGCTGAGAAGAATGTGTATTCTGATTTTGTGGGGTGAAAAACTCTGTAAACATCTGTTAAATTCATTTGTTCAAGAGTTTGATTGAGTTCTAGTATTTCAATGCTTATTTTTTGTCTAGTTGATCTAGCTATTTGTGACAGTGGGGTATTGAGGTCTTCCATTACTATTGTATTAGTGGTTATTTGATTTTCCATGTCAGTATTTTAAAAAATAAAATAGTTATTTATTCAGCTTCTTGTCATGCCAAAATGTTCTCTGCATATACCACTATAATTAGCACACCCTCTGTAACAGGCAAAATTGTACATGAAATTATATTTCATATTATCTAATTATACAAAAATGTAAAATGAAAAATCAATTCCTTTTAACATTCCTAATAATTCAGTAAGAGATATGAGGCACAAAATCTTAGTAAAATATGACACAAGAAGAGCAGTAATACAATTCTTACTTAAATTTAACTTGTCATAATTTATTATTAATATACAAATACAACAAACTTTTAAAACATTGCATTTACTAAGATTCTGGCAATAGCTTTATGTAACAAGGTACAGCATACCAGGCCTCCCACTCAACTTGTTTGTAAGTCTCAGCTTCAATATTAAGCTGTTTAAAAACAAAAAAATCCAATCCTCCTTTTTACATTTTAAATATCTTGGCAAGGGTTCCATTAAACATAATAATGAACTTGAGACAGCAAGAGTAACAAAAGACAGAGACAAAAGACTTGAGACAGCAAGAGTTAACAAAAGCTAAACATGGCAGCCTAAACAACATTCATACAAAAAAATAAACTATCATTGGTTATATAAAATTTTCCTGACTGGTTAAAACTCAACAGTATAAAACATGCACTTTAGAATATTTATTAATTAAGTTCAAAGGGTACCAGTGTCTATATGAAACAATTCCTCTCCAAAGCCAAAGTATAGTAAAAAATTAATTCAAATGATATTGACATATTCTAAAGCCAAAAAACATTCAGTTATTATTGTGGAGGTAAACCTGGAGCTTTGGGGCTTTCTCAGGCTGCAAAGGGCTCTTTCTCTCAAAGCTGCATATGACAAAGTCCACTCAAAGCTGCTTCACTAAAAGTTCACTCAAAAGTTCACTCAAAGCTGTATATGACAAAGTCCATGGATGTCATTAAGCTCAATAAAGGGCAAGACTGCTGGTACCCAGCTCCGACCTCCCCAGTAAGCATGGCTACTGTGTCCATGAACGTAGGATGTGTTAGGATCAAAGGCACACTATTCTGCTAGCTAAATAGATAGCAAACCACCCCTCCCTCCACCTGAAAAGCTCCTTCCCGATGTAAATAAATGTATACCGCTGGGAAAATTACACCTATCTACAGAGTAAGGAATTCAAAATATTAATGTAATCCCTACTTAAAAAAAAAAAGAACCAAGATGCATTATGTAAAGATACAATTTCCAATGAGAAATGTAATTGTGTTGTATACCTACAATGTACCAATAAAAGAATTTAATAAAGTGAAAAAAAAATTTAACTAGAGTCATCTGGCCATTTCTGATTACATCTTAAAGATGCATTCAGACTCAATTTCTGTTGATTTACCACTAGATACTTCTAGTCAAAAATATTAGCTTTATCCCCAAATATCTTAACCACTAGTATGACTGCAGTGTATTATCTCCCGAGGTTATCACCCACTGGAAGAGAAAAAGTAGATATTCAAGCAGCAAGCAACAATTACGACCCTTTCACATAGTGACATCTGAGTGACTATTGAATAGTCCAAGAACAATTCTAAAAACAAGAAAATTTGTGCATTTTAGTAAATATATCTTAATTTTCACAGTTGAAATTTCCTTAGACATTGCACTTTCTTCATAAGGAAATCCTGGTTTTTGTTAATGTTATGGCGAGTCAGGACTTGAACTAGCAGCCTTCTTTTTCTTCTTACTGTGTTTCTTATGCTTCTTTTTCTTTTTTGTTTTTTCTGTTGCTTTTTCTCATTCTTCATTGCTTTTCTTCTTTTTGGCTCATACCTCTTTTATATAATCTGATTCAGATAAGGACTCAGATGATAAAGGTTTGTCTTCAGGATACTTCTTTCTTTTTTTTGCTAAGTCCTTTAATGTCCTTTTCTTTCTCAGTTGCATCCTTTGACTTCCTTTTCTTTTTTAAACTACCCTTACTGCCTGATTCAGTTTCTGACATGGAGCTTTCAGAAGATTTATGTGAATGGTTCTTCTTTTACTTTCTCGTTTTTGCTTGCTTCTTTTCCTCATCTTCAGAATCTGAGGAACTGCTGGAAGAATCAGAGCTTGATGAAGAAGATGAATACCTTCCAGATTTCTTCTTTTCTTTCTTCTTTCTCTGTTTCTTTTTTTTTCCTGGATGAGCTCTCATTTCCACTTAATAATTTCTCCCTGTGCTTTTCTAGTTCTTTCTTCCAATTCTCATTCATTTTTTCCTTCAAATTCAGCCAAAGCCTTAGAGCCTTTCTTTTTCTTTTCTAGTTGCTCTTTCACTTCTTCCCAGGTAGGCCTGAGTTGCTTCAGATAATCCTGGATTGTTGGCCCTGAAGACTGGACTGGATCCCTTGATCTGGCCATTGCTTTTGGGTTCATGTAGGCCACCCCATTGTCCTGCTTCCCCATCATGGTGGACAGAGCGCACAGTAAGACTGTGAGCAAGAGAACAGGCCAGAGAAACAGCCAAGCGGGGCCCACCACCAGTCCTTCTGTCCAGTATTTGTTTTATGTAGTTGGGTGCACTAGTGTTTGGTGCATAGATATTTATGACTGTCATCTTTCCCTGTTGGATTGTTCCCTTTACAAGGATGTAGTGTCCTTCTTTGTCTCTCTTAATCAGTGTTGGTTTGAAATCCACTTGATCTCCAAAGAGGATAGCTACTCCTACTTTTTTTCAGGTTCCTGTTGCATGGAGTATTGTTTTCCACCCTTCAACTTTCAGTCTATGAATTTCTTTTTGAATTAAGTGTGTTTCTTGTATGCAGCATATTGTTGGATCTTGCTTCTTCACCCATTCTGCCAGTCTATTTCTTTTTTTGTTGTTGTTGTTAAATTCTTTTATTGGTACATTTTAGGTATACAACACAATTACATTTCTCATTGGGAATTGTACCTTTACGTGATGCATCTTGGTTCTTATTTTTTCCCCATTCCTAGCCCTCCCTTCACCCCCTCCATCCTTCTCTATTTACAAAGACTTTATTTCCATTTTTTCCATTTCTCAGCATTTTTTCTTTCCCTTCTTTCCTTTCCCCTGCCCCTCCCACTACCCCTACCCCTTTGGACCTTTTCTTCCTATTTTGCATTATTGATTATTCATTCTAATCATTGGTGCATTTTAGGTATACAATATAATGACATTCATCATTGGAAATTTGCACCTTTAAATAATCTCTCTTGGTTCTTATTTTTCACCCTTGCCCAGCCCTCCCTTGAACCCCTCCATTCCTCCCTATTTACAAAGATTTTGTTCCTATTTTTCCATTTTCTCATATTAATCCCATTCCCTTCTATCCTTTCCCTTATCCTTCCCACTTCCTTCAAGTCTATTTCTTTTGATTGGTGATTTGAGACCATTAACATTGATGGTTATAACTGATACATATTGGCTTATCATTGTCATGACTTTTTCTGTTTGTTGGATTCTCCCCCTTTGCTTTTAATTTCTTATTGTGCCCTATGGATTCATTCTGCTGTGCTTCCTGGGATTGTGATCCTCGTCTTTTCCTAGGATATTATCTAAAATTTTTTTGGAATGCTGGTTTGGTATTCATGAAGTTCCTAAGGTGCTCTTTGTCATGAAAGTATCTTATTTCTCCACCAATTTTGTTTTGTTTTGTTTTTTTGGTACCAGGGATCGAACTCAGGACCTTGAGCTTGGGAGGCAGGTGGCAGAACCACCGAGCTAAATCCCAGGCCCCTCTCCATCAATTACGAAAGATAGTTTTGCAGGGTACATCAGTCTGGCTTGGAGGCTATTTTCCTTTTGGGCTTGGAATATGTAACTCCAAGGTCTTCTTGCCTTGAGGGTTTGGATTGAGAAGTCTGCTGTGATTCTGATGGGCTTTCCTTTGCATGTGATTTGTTTCTTTTCTCTAACTGCTTGTAGAATTTTGTTCTTCTGTTGGGTTTCTGGAATCTTAACTATTATATGCCTATGTATAGATTTTTTTGATCAAGGCTAGTTGGAGTCCTATGTACCTCACTTATCTGTACGTCAAGTTCTTCTCTCCTGCTTGGGAAGTTTTCTGACATAACTTCTGTGAACAGCTTTTTTATGTCATCTGCACTCTGTCCTATTTCTTCATTGACTCCAATCAGCCTTATGTTATTCTTTGCACCGTCTAGCAGCTGCTGGATTGATTTCTTGAGGTCCCTTACTATTTTAAAGAAATTTTTCTTTACCTGTTCACTAATTGCAATCTTATCTTCTATATCTGAAATTCTGTCCTCACATTTGTTCATTCTGGTGCATAGACTTTCAATGGAGTTTTTAATCTCCTGGAAATCTGTTTGCATCTGTTTTATGGATTCCATTTGTTTCCTATGTTGGGATTCCATCATGTTCCTCAGCTCCTCTATTTTTTTTATCTGTGTCCTCTCTAGATCTATTAATCATGTCTTGCACTATGGGCACAATCTTTGCTGTTATCTGAGAAATTATTTCTGATTTCATTTTTTCCAGATCTTCTTTTGTTACCAGTTCAAGGAGTCCATGTGGTTGAGTGTCAGATTGTTCCATCTCATTACCCTTTGGGGTTGCTTTAGGTGATCTGGAAGTCTGGTTTTCAGACTTGTTGATATGTCTTCTCATTTCAACAGGGGTGGGGGGTGGGGAAGTGCTGCCGACACCCACATGGCTCACCTCCATAGTGTTGGGGGTGGCTCTGCTTCTTGGCCACTCTGTGTTTTCTTTACTACATGTGTGATATTATGAAGACCTCTTAATTTTGTGGGGCCTCATCACTTCTTGGTCTTTTGGCTAGGATCAAGTGTAATTTCCTGGAGCCCCACTGAAATAACTGCCTTGTGGGAGAATTGTGAGTATTAAGAAAGATCATGTAAGGTGACATATGATTGGGAAGGGTTGATATTAACAACTTCAGGCATTGCTGACCTGCAATGGAAGAGATGTTTGAGGATCACCAGGGGAGCCCCTCAGAACTCCTCCCATCATGCTGATTAAGTGGTTACTTTGACACAGAATTATGGATTTTAACCTTAGTGTATTAGCAGTTGTTCTCTTGTTACTTTAAATCCCTTTTCCCATCCATCTGGTCCTCCAGTTTCTAATTAAAATTTGAAAGTTGCATGAAAATTCAGCAGGAACAGTTTTCATGAAATGTTTTCTCCAGTGGAGCAGATTGTGCTGCTCATCAAGTCAGCTTTCAAACTAATTTAACTCTCAGCCCTATAGCCTTCATACAGAAAGGCAGGGAAAGCAAAAAAGGAGCTGTGATGAATGGTGCCCGTTGGACAGCTTCATGGCTCTGACTCACTGAAGAAGCATTACAATGTTAATAGAAGCATCCTCTCTATCCCTTTCATCTTGTTTTTGCAAGAAGACACTATTAGAAAGGCAAAGCCCAAAGAGAAGCAGTACACTAACATTGTGATCAGGCTTAAAGGCAAGGCAGCATTATACAAACAGAGATCCCTTGGTCACTAGATCAAAGGAAAGCAATAGCATTGGGAAAATAGGAAGGGAAAGGGTCATGTACCTAAAGCAGTGTAGATATATAATAATAAATAGCCATTGTCTTCTAAGCATTTAATATATGTCTGATATTGAGCTTATCAATGAATTATTTTATCTGATCCTCACAATTGTTACATTAGTGAGAATAGGTTAATTGCTATTACAAATAACCCCAAATCTCAGTGGCTTTAATATTCTAATAGCTGTTTCTTACTCATGTTATAGTATGAGTAGGAGGAAAGGGAGGGACTCAGGTTCCTTCTTGAGAAAATTCACCTCTAGAAACTTGGAGTTTTACTTTGGATCTTCTGCTTTCTGTCTGTTGCCAGATGAGGGGATAGGGAGAGAGTCACATGGTGATGATCCTACAGAAGGTGTCTGAGGTGTGGGCCTAGATGTAGCATGTATCGCTTCTGCCCACATTCCATGGACCAGAACACAGTGACATGGCCTACCTACCTGCAAGAAAGTCTGGAAATATCCATTAGGGTCATGACCATTAGGAACAGGAAACAGTTTGGTGAACACAGTCTTTGCCCTAACTTCTTATCATTACTCCCTATTACAGGAAAAACTGGATTTTAGACAGGCAAAACACCTTGCTCAATAGCACATCACAAGTAAGTGGCAGAACCAGGATAGGTTCTTGGTGTGATAAGTTCTTAGCAAAGGCCAAGAACTTGCCTATAAGGTTACTGGGCTTTGCAACTATAAAAGAAATGGTTACTCCTCAGCACATTCTTCAAAGCTGGGTATTTCCTGAAATGTGCAAGGTAACATGGGGATGTTACAATTTTGAAGATTACAATGGAAACACAATAGTTAGAAGAGGGTGCAGACAAGGTATGCCTCTTCAGGTTTCCCTAAAAGTGAGGCTCTGGCCCCCTTGCTTTCTTCCCAGGTGTTAGATGATAGAATTGAATTCATCTTGTACTGCTGCAAAGACTTCACCCTTAATCACTGCACACTTTCAAATATTTCCTTAGGATTGCCTCCTCTAACCTTTAGACATTAAGGAAATGCACATCAAAACTACTTTGAGATTCCAACTCAGCCCATTCAGAATGGTTCTCATTAATAATACTAAAAACCATAAATGCTGACAAAGATGCAGGGAAAACAAAACCCTTCTACACTGCTATTAGGAGTGTAAATTAGTATAGCCCCTATGGAAATCATTATGTAGGTTCCTAAAAAATAGAAATGCCATTTGATTGAGCTATATTACTTTTTGGTATATACCTGAAGGAATGAAAGTCAAAATACTATAGAGATACCTGCATGCCCATGTTTATTGTGGCAAAATACACAATAGTCAAGATAGGAAATCAGCTTAAATGCACATCAACAGATAAATGGATAAAGAAAATGTGGCATATATACACAATGGAGTATTATTCAGCTGTAAAGGAGAACTAAATTATGTCATTTGTAGGAAAAATGCTGTAACTGGAGATTATCATGTTAAACTAAATAACCCAGACTGAGAAAGATGCATATTTTCCCTAATATTGTACCATCTTTTTAAAATAGTTCCATGACAGTAGAAGAGAAACTATTATAAAACAAGAGGAAGGGAATAATGGAGAGGGAGGAGAGGAATATAAAATATATTATATGCATATATGAAAACAACACATGAAAACTCAATATTTTGTAACATTAATATGCAAAATAAAAAATGAAAAAGATGTCCTCATTTAACAGCATCTACTATAATAGGGCTGCAGGGGCACTACCATATTTTAGAGTTGGGGGAACCAACCCCATTGTGTCCCAAAGAGCAGTATTGGCTAAGGTGAGGCCTAAGGTGGTGAATTCAATTTCCAATTCTGGGTTCCAGCCACATAGAACTGTGAATATTCACCTAAGCTTACTCTGTTCTCTTGCTTTCTGACTTTTGTACCAACTGGTTCCTCAGCCCAGATGGGACTACAATTACTGGTGTGGACCTGGATATTGATAAATTAGTTTTGGCTGCCCACATGGTTCTATTTTATGGGCAGAGGTGAGGTCCAAGGGAGGGTCAGTCTAAGGCAAAAATGGGCAAATACATTCTTCTTGATAGGTGATAGAATTGAAGATCAGCAAATAAATATATTCCTTACTCTTTAAGGTAGATGAGATTTGGAGGACTCCATTTTTATTTCCATTATTTTCTTGATTGTTCCAGACTGACATTAGTATGTTTTCAAGGGCACCCTTAACACCATTAACATGTTCCTACCATAGAATTAGTCCATGTTATAAAATAGACCACGCTTGGGCCAGGGATTTAGTTCAGTGGTGCTGCCACCTACCTCGCAAGCACAAGGTCCTAAATTTGATCCCCCGTACCAAAAAACAAAAACAAAAACACAACCAGCCTTAGAAATGCTGCCCTAACAATTTGTAAGACTGTCTACTCCTATGTGATCGGTAGGGCCACTGCGGTCCCACCACTGATCTGCAGACTCTGAAGTGGAAGCTTCTAGTTCTCTGCCTCATCTAAAATGTGGTATAAATGGCATCTTTCTACATCATTTTGGTCATATTCTGAAGCAATAATGACTGCTGCATTAAATCTGTACCTTCTGTACTCTTCTGAACTTCCCACCATTTGAACCCTTAGTGGCACTGCCTTTCTATGTCTCCCACTTCCCCACCCCTGCCTGAATTCTATGTCTAGCCAAATGAAGGTTGCTTGTGGCCCTGGGTCTCCTGCTATTCAGTATTTGGTTATGCCTTTTGTCTTCCTATAAGGCTCATCTTCTTTATTCCTTCCAATTTTTAAATGTTTTGCTTAAATGCTATCCACCTGACCTTAAGCTCAGAGTTCTCAAACTACCAGGGGATAAGAGAGTCAAGAAAAGGTCTGGATTCTGCGTAGAGTGGATGATGTACCGACTGATCCAGCCCCTAGGTACCCTAGACATACCTTAGGGACAAAGCAGTTTCTCTCTCTCTCTCTCTCTCTCTCTCTCTCTCTGTGTGTGTGTGTGTGTGTGTGTGTGTGTGTGTGTAGTGAAAGTTCTGTATCCCACAGGAGATGTAACACCAAAGCTCAAATCTGCTTGAGAGCATTTCCTACAAGTTTGACTGTCAGTGGGATCTATTATGTACTGTAGTAATGGTTTTATTCTGGATAACTGAACTTTAAATTTTTTGCACTGATGCAAAGCACTTCAAACTGCAGAGAGCAAAGTTCTGTGACCTGATCAGACTTTCTGGTTTCTTCTTCTGTGAGGCAGTATTAACTAAATAACATTTAGTAAACTAACCACTTTGGGCTCTACTGGTCTTATTCACAGGACAAGTACCCATAAGAGTAGGATGGACTGTCTTGAGCAACAAAATGTAATTTTAGAATCACTATGGGTTGAGTACTAAAACAAATGTGACCTTATTTTGCACTAAAGGCAGATGAAGCCTCAAATAAATTGATGAAATAAAGCACCTTAATTGGATATCTCAGCTTATTCCTTGTAGTACTAATGTGCTGAAATCATTCAATAAATGTATGCTGATTGCTTGTTGTGTGCAGGGCACTCTTGTAATTATTGGGACATGGCATGGAGCCAGGCAAGGTGGTCCTTGCCCTCAAGGGGCTTTGAGGCCGTAACGGGAAGCTCTGGCTCCTTTCTCAGAATCACTCTTTGCAGGTGCCTGGCTGTGTTTGAGGGAATTAAAAGCAGCTCTAAAATGCTCTCCCCAGGAACAGAGCAGTAGACATCAGAATGGAAAGGGAGGAACTGCCAATCTGACACCTAGGATTGAAGGATGCATGTATTTATTTTATGTTTGTTTTGTCCATGTGAGAAGCCAGCTTCACTGATTGTGTGTTGTTGATGGTGAACTTTCCATTTTTTCTTTTTAGGTATAGGTATCATTTTATTAATTTTATTTTATTTTATTTTTTGCTTAAATTCTTTTATTGGTACATTTTAGATATATAATACATTTACATTTATCATTGGGTGTCTGTACCTGTACATGATGTATCTTGGTTCTTATTTTTTCCCCATTACCTGTGCACCCTTCACCCCTCAACCCTTCCCTATTTACATACTTCATTTCCATTTTTTTTTCTATTCTCATAATTTTTCCTTTCCATTCTTTCCTTTCCCCATCTCTTCCCACCACCCCTACCCCTTTGGACCTTTTCCTATTTTAAAGCATCAATTATTAGTTATTAATCCTTTTAAACCTTATTTACACTCTCAGTTTCTCACACTAGAGAAACTATTCAGTATTTACACATGTGTGTCTAATTTATTTCACTTAAGAGTACGGCCTCAATATGCATCCATTTAGCTATAAATGACTCTAGTTTCTTGTTCTTTATGGCTGAATAGTACTCCATTTTATTAAAAAAAACCACATCTTCTTTATCCAGTTTCCAGCTGATGGGCACTTGGGCTGTTTCCAAGTTTTAGCTATTACAAACTGTGCCACAATAAACATGGGTACACATACATCTCTGTGGTATGATTCTTTTAATTCTTTTGGGAAAATACCCAGCAGGAGAATAGCTGGGTCAAATGGGACCTCCAGCCCTAGTTCTTTGAGGTATCTCCACACTGATTTCCACAGTGGTTGCACCAGTCTGCACTCCCACCAACAATGGAGATGGATTCCTTTCTCTCCACACCCCCACCAGCATTTGTTATTGGTTGATTTCTTGATAGCAGCCATTCTTTCTGGGGTGAGGTGGAATCTCAGTGTTGTTTTCATCTGCATCTCTTGAATGACCAGTGATGTTGAACATTTTTTCATATGTTGATTTGCTGCTTTTGCTTCTTTGTCAGAGAAATGTCTGTTCATTTCAGATGCCCATTTTTGAATTGGGTCTTTGAATTTGGGGGGGGGGTCTGATTTTTTTTAGTTCTTTATGTATTCTAGATAGTAGACCTTTGTCTGAGTTACAGCTGCTAAAAATTTTTTCCCACATTGTAGGTTGTCTGTTAGCTCTGTTGGTGGTTTCTCTTGCAGTGCAGAAGCTTTTTAATAAGATGAAATCCCAGTTTTTGATTCTTTCTGCTAGCTCCCGTGCTACTGAGGTTTTGTTCATAAAGTATTTTCCTATGCCAATATCTTCAAGAGTTCTGCCTAACTTATCTTCCAGCAAGTTTAGTGTTTCTGGCTTAATATTTAGATCTTTAATCCACTTTGGTCTTAGTTTGGTGCATGGTGATAGATATGGGTCTAGTTTTAATCTTTGGCAGGTTGAAATCCAGTTTTTCCAACACCATTTATTAAATAGGCTATCTTTCCTCCAATGAGGGTGGTTGGCTCCTTTGTCAAAGATGAGGTGGCTGAGTATGTCTGGAGTTGTTTCTGCATCTTCTAATCTATTCCACTGATCTTTGGGTCTATTTCTTTGCCAGTACCATGCTGTTTTTATCACAGTAGCTTTGTAGTATAGTTCAAGTTGGGGATTGTGATACCCCCAGCCATGTCTCTGTTGCCCAGAATTGCTTTTGCTATTCTAGGTCTCTTCTAATTACAAATGAATTTTTGGATTGTTTTCTCTAGTTCTGTGAAGTATATTGTGGGAATTTCAATCAGCATTGCATTAAATCTATATAGCAATTTTGGAAGTATGGCCATTTTTACTATATTGATTCTTCCTACCCAGGAACAAGGGATGTCTTTCCATTTTCTTATATCCTCCTCGATCTCCTTTTTCAAAGTGCTGTAGTTTTCAGTGTAGAGGTCTTTTGCTTCCTTTGTTAGATTGATTCCTAGATATTTCATTTTTTTGGATGCACTGTAAAAGAAATTGTTTCCCTAATTTCTCTCTCAGTGAGTCTGCTATTTTTGTATAAGAAGGCTATTGTTTTTTGAGTTTTGACCTTATATCCAGCTACTCTACTGAATCTGTCAATTAAGTCTAGAAGTCTTTTGGTAGAGTTTTTTGGGCCTTCTATGTAAAATATCGTATCATCAGCAAATAATGACAGTTTCACTTCTTCCTTTCCTATATTTATTCCTTTTATTTCTTTCTCTTTTCTAATTGCTGTGGCTAATGTTTCCAGGACTATATTGAACAGGAGTGGTGATAGTGGGCATCCTTGTCTTGTTCCTGATTTTAGTGTGAAAGTTTTCAGTTTTTGACCATTTAGTATGATGTTGGCTGTTGGTTTTTCATAGATAGCCTTAATCAGGTTGAGACAAAGACCCTCTATTCCAATTTACTGTATCATTTTTATCATGAATGGGTGTTGGAATTTGTCAAATGCCTTTTCTGCATCTATTGAGATGATCATATGGTTTTTGTCCTTGGCTCTGTTAATATAGTGTATTACATATATTGATTTACGAATGTTGAACCATCCTTGCATCCGTGGGATAAATCTGACTTGGTCAGGGTGTATGATCTTCTTGCTCACCTTCTTTATTCTGTTTGCCAGTATCATGTTGAGGATTTTTGCATCTGTGTTCATTAGGGAGATTGGTCTGTAGTTCTCTTTTTACATTGGGCCTTTCCCTGGTTTTGGAATCAAAGTCACACTTGCTTCCAGGAATGAGTTTGGAAGACTTGCTTCCCTTTCAATTTCTTTGATGAGTTTTAAGAGTAATGGCATTAGTTCTTCCTTAAATGTCTTGTAGAATTCAGGAGTGAAGCCATCAGGACCTGGGCTTTTCTTTGTTGGTAAATATTTTATTACATTTTCACTTTCACTCATTGTTATTGGGGTGTTTAGAATTTCTATATCTTCTTAATTTAACTTTGGCAATTCATACATATCTAGGAATCTGTCCATTTCTTCTGTGTTTTCCATTATATTAGAGTACAGGTTCTCAAAGTAGAAATTTGTGATCCTCTGGATTTCTGCTGGGTCTGCTGTGACTTCTCTTTTTTCGTTCTTAATTGCATGGATTTGAGCCTTTTCTTTCCTTTTTTTGATAAGGTTGGCTAAAGGTTTATTGATTTTATTTATTCTCTCAGAAAAACAACTCTTTGATTCATTATTTTTTGTATTGTTCTCTTAGTCTCCATTGTATTGATTTCTGCTCAGATCTTTATAATTTCCTCTCTTGTGCAAGCTTTGGGTTTGTTATTCTCTTCTTTTTCTAAGAGTTTGAGGTTCTGCATTAGGTTATTTATCTGAGTTCTCTGTTTTCCTAATATGGGCATTCACTGCTATGAATTTCCCACATAGAACTGCTTTCATTGTGTCCCATAGATTCCTGTATGTTGTACTGGCATTATCATTTACTTGTAGAAACTGTTTAATTTCTTCTTTAATTTCCTCTGTGACCCATTGGTTGTTCAGGAGGATGTTATTCAATTTCCAGGTGTTTGTGGGAGTTTTGCAGTTTCTCATGTTATTGTCCTCCAATTTTATTGCACTATGGTCTGATAATATACAAGGAGTAATTTCAAATCTTTTACATTGACTTAGATATGTCCTGTGAGCTAGCATGTGGTCTGTTTTGGAGAATGACCCATGTGCAGGTGAAAAGAATGTGTATTCTGATTTTGTGGGGTGGAACACTCTGTAAATATTTATTAAGTCCATTTGTTCAATAGCTTGGTTCAGTTCTTGAATTTTGTTGTTAATTTTTTGTCTAGATGATCTGTCTATTTGTGATAGTGGGCTATTGAGGTCCTCCACCACAATTGTATTAGTGCTTATTTGGTTTTTCATGTCCATAAATATTTGTTTTGTATAGTTGGGGGCATTCGTATTTGGTGCATATATATTTAGGATTGTCATCTCTTCCTCTTGGATTGTTCCCTTCACAAGGATGTAGTGACCATCTTTGTCTCTCTTAATTAGTTTTGGTTTGAAATCTACTTTGTCTGCAAATAAGATTGCTACCTCTGCTTTTTTCTGGGTTCCTGTCACATGGAGAGCCATTTTCCATCCTTTCACTTTTAGCCTATGAATTTCTTTTTGAGTTAGGTGTGTTTCTTGTATACAGCATATTGCTGGATTTTGCTTCTTAATCCATTCTGTCAGCCTACTTCTTTTGATTGGTGAATTGAGGCCATTAACATTGATAGTTATAATTGATAAATATTGACTCATCCTTGTCATGATGTTTTACTGTTGTTGGCTCTTAAATCTTTTTCCCCCTTTCCCTTTAGTTTCTTACCTTGTCTGGTGGCTTCCCTCCTTTGAGCCTCATGGAGTTGTGACCTTCATTGACTTTTTAAAGGATATTGCTTAGAATTGTTTGGAGTGCTGGTTTGGTGTTCATGAAATTTCTCAGGTGTTCTTTGTCATGGAAGTATCTAATTTCCCCATCAATTTTGAAAGATAATTTTGCAGGATACAACAGTCTAGATTGGAAATTATTTTCTTTTAGGGCTTGAAATACTTCACTCCAGGCTCTCCTTGATTTGAGGGTTTGTGTTGAGAAATCTGCCGTGATTCTGATGGGCTTTCCTTTGTAGGTGATTTGTTTCTTTTCTCTAACTGCCTGTAGGATTTTGTTCTTCTGTTGGGTTTTGGGGATCTTGACTATTATATGTCTAGGTGTAGATTTTTTTTGATTATGGCTAGTTGGAGTTCTATATGCCTCACTTATCTGTATGTCCAATTCTCCACCTCTGTCTGGGAAGTTTTCTACTATTACTTCTGTGAACAGTTTTTTTATGTCAATTGTACTTTCTCCTGTTTTTTCATGGACTCCTATCAGTCTTATGTTATTCTTCTTTGCATCATCTAGCAGCTGTTGGATTGATTTCTCATGATCCCTTACTATTTTTAAGAAATCTCTGTTTTCATGGTCCTTAACCATGATCCTGTCTTCTTTATCTGATATTCTTCTTCAGATTCTCTTAATCTGCTCTGCATGCTTTCAATGGAGCTTTTAATCTCCTGAATATCTGTTTGAATCTGTTTCATGGATTCCATTTCTTTCTTATGTTGGGCGATCATGGTTTCCATTTTTTTCTTATGCTGGGCATTCATGGCTTCCATCATGTTTCTGATCTCATCTATTTTCTTATCTGCTTCTGTTAGAGCCTTTAATCATGTCTTTCACTCTCCTCACCATCTCTGTAGTTATCTGGGAGATTATTTCTGCTTTGAATTTTTCTGGAGCCTTATGCATCTGTTTTGTTACTTCCTGTGCTATCAGTTCAGGGTGTCCAGGTGGTTGATTATCAGACTTTTGCACCTCATTTCCCCCAGAATTTGCCTTTTGTGGGGTGGAAGTCTTGCTTCCATGGGTTTGTGACTTGCTTAAATGTCTTCTCATTTTTGTTTTTAGTACTTTCCTTGGTTTAGTTCTTGGGTTGATATTTTGAAGTTGTTTATTGTAAGTATCTTTGTTGATGTATTTAAAACCCTTATGGAATGATTGCTTCTCAGAGGTGTCTTCCAGATATAGCTGGTCTTTAGGTTTTGAGTCTCTAATGACTCTGAGGCTATTTCATTTTCATTATACCAGGAAGGACAACTCTTTAGACCAATCACAACACCTTAGCCCAAGTGATACAATCAGCAACACCATAGCATCAAATACATCTTAGATAATGACAATTTGTGGTAGTTATTAATCTCTCACCTTTAAAAATGAAGGGCCTCCTTCGGGGTATGTCTCTGCTGTCACAATAGACAACCCGGGCAGCAGTGTGCAGTTATAAGTCAATGAGTCTCAGTAAGCTAGTCCAAGACCCGTGTGATTCACGCAGATTTCTGGTTGCAAGTCCCAAGTTG
This sequence comes from Heterocephalus glaber, assembly GCF_053883595.1. Taxonomy (NCBI): domain Eukaryota; kingdom Metazoa; phylum Chordata; class Mammalia; order Rodentia; family Bathyergidae; genus Heterocephalus; species Heterocephalus glaber. Next base: position 43,273,143 of record NW_028258320.1, on the reverse strand, counting down.
AGCTCCCTGTCCTCCTGCAGGGTTGCGCTCTGCAAGGTTCTACTGCAGGTTTCAGCTGCTTTTCCCCGGAAGAAATTCCAAGTTCTGATGGGAGCTGATGATCTCTCCAACTTACCAACCATGGTGATCTGGTGTGCCTTTATTGCAGAGATTCCCTTCACTTTTCCAGTCAGCTTGTTTTCATCAGGGAGCCTGAGACAGGCCCCCTCTCTGTTGTTCACTTCTGCCACTCAGGACAATGGCTTTTATGTCTCCCTGTGCCTCTGCAGTGTGTAACCAAGTAGCTGTGCAGCAGCCAAAAGGCCAGAGGCTGGGGGGCGGGGCTGTTGTTGGAAGCTGTAGGCTGGTGGGCATGCCCGGGGGGTCCTCCTCACCCTGTCCTGGTGGTAAGCCTGTCCTTGTGGTAAGCCTGTCCTGGTGGTAAGCCTGTCCTGGTGGTAAGCTGGCGGAGCAAGCCGCAGGAAGAAGGTCCCTGTCACCCTGCAACTGCTCCGCCCCACTTGGCCCCGCCCCAAACTTTCCATTTTTGAAAGCCTGTAATCTAATATGAAGCATCTATTGGTGGACTGCAAATATGAAGAATTCTCAGGATAATGATCTCAATTTTCTTCTTTAAAATGCAACTCATTTATTAAGTGTTTATTCCCCCCCCCCATTAACTTTATTGGTACATTTTAGGTATAAAATACAGTTACATTCATCATTGGGATCTTGTACCATTACATGAGTTTCTTGGTTCTTATTTTTTTTCCCCTTCCTTTGTCCTCCCTTCACCCCCTCCACCCTTCCCTATTTGCAACGTCCTTGTTTCCATTTTTTTCCTCTTCTCATATTTTTTCCTTTCTCTTTTTTCCCTTCCCCTACCGCTCCCAATTTCCCTGCTCTTTTAGACCTTTTCTTCCTGTTACACAATATCAGTAATACATTTTTTAAATTACAATATTAAGATCTAGGAGACATTACCACAGATTTTACAGAATTTAAAAGGATATAGAAAGCATATTACAAAAAACTTTTTTGAAATAAATTTGACAACTTCTAAGAAGTACCTTGGAAGACAAATTAATGAAACTAACTCTGGAGGAAATATAAAATTTGAATAGCACCTATTAAAGAAAGTATATTCATAGCTTGAAAACCTACCTATATGACAACAGCCGGCTCATAAACATTTTAACTGATAAATTATATCAAACATTTACAGCAGAAAAAAGAAGGAACACTTCTCCCGTCATTGTAGGAACTGAACATTGTACTAATCCTAAAACTGGATAAAGATAATAGAAGAAAAAAGTATGAATATAGATAGAAATTTGTTTAACAAAACAAACTATTAGAAGTCAGATCTGGCAGGATGTAGAAAGTGGTTTTGTTATAGGGATGGCAGTGTTGGTTCAGCATTGGAAGATCCACCCCTAAAAGTCATCATTTAAACAGAGGAAGGGAAAAAGCCATATGATCCTGTCACTAGTTGGAGAAAAAGTATTGGACTAAATTCTAGAGCTGTTCATGGTAAAAGCTATCAGGAGACTAGAAGTAGAACAGAAACTTCTCAACAAATTAAAGGCATATTTCCAGCGAGAATGCCTTATATAAATGGAGAAGATACAATACTTTCTCCTTAAGGTGGGGAACAAGGGCAGATATGCTTACTCTTTATCTGTCCATTAAACTTTGAAACCTAGTCCCCACCAAAATAGTCTGGCAATAAAATGACACAATTAGGATAGGATTGGCATGGCAGAAGCAAAATCTTTATATGTAGATGAAGTGATCATCTACAGAGAAAATACTAAGAAATCTCTAGGAGCCCCTAGAACTTGTATTTGAATTTAGCAGGATTAGAAAACACAAGGTATATATAAAAATTCAGGTCTGTGTATACTTGTTATAAATGAAGAACTGGATATTGAAATTTAAAAGTTATGTAGGACTACAAAGGACCTAGAAAAGCCAAAAACAAAAACAAAAACAGTGTTGGAAGATGTTTAGTACCTAATTTTAAGACTTCTTCTAAAGCTACAGTAATCAAGGCAGTGTTGGTGTAAGGAAAGACGTATAGATCATTGGAATAAAACAGAGAATCTAGAAATAGAGCCACACATATATGGTCCCCTGAGTTTTGAAAGATTATTTAACATTAGCATTTTATAGAATATAAACTCAATTCAAGAGCCAAGGAAGAGATAGTGTTTTCAGCAAATGGCACTAGAACACCTGGTATCCGTATATAAAAAATTAACCTCAACCCTATTTTTCCATACGTGAAAATGACTTGAAGAGATCTATGAACCTAAATAAGAAAGCCTACAAGTATAAAACTTTAAGAAGAAATTATAAGGGAAAATATTTATGAATTCAGGGTAGGCAAGAACTACCTAAGATACAAAAAAATGTTGTATAAAAGAAAATATTGATAAATGCGATTCCATCAAAATTTAGAACTTGAAATGACATCATTAAAATGAAAAGTAGTCCTTAAACAGACCATATTTACAATGCATATAACCTATGACCACAATATATAAAGAACCCTTACAGCTCATTAATAGACAACCCAATTAAAAGGTAGACGTAAGAAGATGATAAATAGCCAGTATAGCACAAGGAATGGTGTGCAACTCTAGAATCAGAAAAATACTAATCAGTACAATAATAAGATTGAATTATACACTCATTAAGGAGATGAAGTCAAGTTTTAAAAGCCTTGTCATGACTTTTTCTTTTCGTTGGATTCTCCCGCTTTGCATTTAATTTGTCACGCCCAATGAATTCATTCTGCTGGGTTTCCTGGGGTTGTGATCCTCATTGTCTTTTCCTGGGGTATTGCCTAAAATTTTTTAGAGTGATGGTTTGGTATTCATGAAGTTCCTGAGGTGCTCTTTGTCATGAAAGTATCTTATTTGTCCATCCATTTTGAAAGATAGTTTTGCAGGGTACATCAATCTGGGTTGGAGGCTGTTTTCCTTTAGGGCTTGAAATACATCACTCCAAGCTCTTCTTGCCTTGAGGGTTTGCATTGAGAAGTCTGCTGTGACTCTGATGGGCTTTCCTTTGTATGTGATTTGTTTCTTTTCTCTCACTGCTTGTAGAATTTTATTCTTCCGTTGGATTTCTGGAATCCTAACTATTATATGCCTATGTGTAGATTCTTTTTTATTAAGGCTAGCTGGAGTCCTATATGCCTCACTTATCTGTATGTCAAGTTCTTTTCCCCTCCTTGGGAAGTTTTCTGCCATCACTTCTGTGAAGAGTTTTTTTATGTCATCTGCACTCTCCCCTCTTTCTTCATTGACTCCAATCAGTCTTATGTTATTCTTCTTTGCATCGTCTAGCAGCTGCTGGATTGATTTCTCGTGTTCCTTTACAGTTTTAAAGCAATTTTTCTTTTCCTCCTCACTAATTGCAGTCTTATCTTCTATATGTGAAATTCTATCCTCACATTGGTTCATTCTGCTGCACAGACTTTTGATGGAGTTTTTAATCTCTTGGAAATCTGTTTGTATCTGTTTTATGGATTCCATTTGTTTCCTATGTTGGGATTCCATCATGTTCCTCAGATCCTCTATTTTTTTTATCTGTGTCCTCTCTAGATTTATTAATCATGTCTTGCACCACGAGCAACATCTTTGCTGTTATCTGAGTAATTATTTCTGATTTCATTTTTCTTTCCCAGACCCTCTTTTGTTGCCAGTTCAGAGAGTCCAGGTGGTTGAGTATCAGAGTGTTCCATCTTGTTTCCCTTTGGGGTTGCTGTAGGTGATCTGGAAGTCTGTTTTTAAGGCTTGTTTATGTGTCTTCTCATTTCCACTGCGGGGTTGGTGGTGGTGGTGTGTGCTTCTGGCACCCATGTGGCTCAGCTTCTCTGGCCTAGGAGCTTGGGATGACGTGGGGGGAGCTTCCTTCTGGGTGCTGGGACTGGCTGACCTTGACTGCCCTAGGAGCCTGGGATGGCAGTGGGGGAATTTCCTTCCAGGTGCTGGGACCAGATGAGCTTCATTCTTAAGTGTCTATTCTACAGGAGCCATGGAGCAAAGTGCTTCCCATACTTTATTACATTTGAGCCTCACAGGTGCCTCTGATGCAGGCATCATAAGTCAGCTTTTATAGACAGAATAAAAGGGGAAATAGGAAATGGCAGCTTAGAGTTCTGAAAAGTGCTAATTCACTTCCAGTGGATGAATAGGCTTACTCTCTTGTTTCTGTTAGATAGATTTTGATAAACATTTTAATATTAATATCTGCCTTACATGTGGATAATTCAAAATTTCAAAGCGTGATTATCTTGTTCATATCCCAACAGATGCTCATGTTAGCCTTGAACTTAATAATAGTCTAGACCTATTTGATGGTGTTTCTTTGTAAGCGTAAATATTTGCAGTAACACTTGCTTTTGTTGCAGAGCTAAGGTTCAGGACTAAGCCAATAGCCATCTTACTTCCTGAAATCTAATGTACATCTTCATTTGTAGAGTGTCTCTGGGATGGTGTAAACTGCTGCTCAGGAAGGGCAGGGCAATTCATTACTCTCATATCAGAGCTAATTACTATGGTTACATAGGCCTCAATGTTCTCTAAAACTCTAGATTTTAGAAATGTGGTTGTCTTTCCATTCTCTCTTGTGTGAATCTTTTCTCCACTCACTTTCATAGCCAAGTGGAAAAAAAGAAAAAGAATAAAAGAAGGAAAAAGACAGTTCCGTGTGTTTGTGCACTGAATTTCATTTATTCTCAAAAAGCCCAGAAACCAGCCTAAATGAAGCAGGGAGGCAGTGAAAGCAGACAAAGCATAAAGCAGGTGTTGACTTAATTGGTTCAGCTGGTGCCAAGTGTTTGGCATAATTTTTCTTCTCATTTTCAATTATTGGCATGGGTGTTTGTTTCACTTTTTAGCTGAAGCATCTAAGAGTCTAGGACCTTTTTTGCTCTCATTTTTACAGGAAAGCAAGCAGGCAGTTTTTCTTACAAAGATTCTAAATAAACACAAACCTAATGTTTCTTTCTTTCTCTCTCTTTCTGTCTTTTGTCCTCAAAAATTCATTGATTATAGAAAAGAAAATTGTCTTAAATGAAACTTGATTTTTTGATTTTCATAAAATTGTGGTGGGTTTTTAATAGTTTCAGAAGATTTTATTCAACTGTTTAGATACATCATTGTATTTTTAATTTCAGAGCTGTATATCCAAGCTGATAACATCCTAAGCTGTTTTCCTTAAAAAGCAAGTTGTTAGATTCTTCCATTGATGAAGCATCTTCATCTTGTTATTTAACTTTTCTCATTTATGTGGTAAAGATAAAATTTGCAGAAGTACTGGTTCCAAGTTATTTTATGCCTTGTTATTCTGCAAATGTTTAGGAACAGTACATGCTGTGCCAAAACTTCGTGAAGATCAATGTGCCAAAAAGTCCAAGGGACTACAGAGAATGCAAAGATATAAGATATGGCCTTTCCCTTTGAGCAGAGTTGTTCCCTAAAGGAAAGTAAACTAAGTACAAAGGATAGCATGATGCAGTTCTGAGGCAGGGAAAAGTAATATGTTAAAGAAGAGTGCATGCGTATCAATTATTTCTGATGGCAGTCTTAACACCAAGAAAATAAAAATTCTTTTTTTCCCTTTCTTTTCATTTTGCTATTACCATTAAAGAATTTTAAAATTTATTTTTATTGTTTATTGGTACATTTTAGGTATAGATTATGATCACATTCATCACTTGGAATTTGTACTTGTACATGATATATATTGGTTCTTTTTTCCCCATTCCTCTTCCCTCACTTCCACTCCCCTACCCCTCCCTATTTACAAATGACTTTGTTTCCGTTTTTTCCTTCTTTTCTCATCATTTCTTTCTTTCCCTTCTTTCCTTTCCCTTACTCTACCTCCTTATTTCCTCATCCTCTTTGGACCCTTTCTTCTTATTTCACATTACCTATTATACATTTTAGTCCTCATTTACACTCTCAGTTTTTCACACCAGAGAAACTATTTGGCATTTACAAATGTGTGTTCTATTTATTTCACTTAAGTGTATGGCCTCAATTTGCATTCATTTAGCTATAAATGTCTTTAGTTTATCATTTTTTGTGGCTGAGTAGTACTCCATTTCGTAAAAAAAAACACATCTCCTTTATCGAGTCACCACTTGAAGGTCAATACTTAAAAATCAATAGGCTTTCTGTAAACAAACAACAGAATCACTGAGAGAGGAACTGGAGAAACAACTCCTTTCACAATAGCATCCAAAAAAATGAAATACCTAGGAATCAATCTAATAAAGGAAGATCTCTACTCTGAAAATGACAGCACTCTGAAAAAAAGAGATTAAAAAGGGTATCAGAAAATGGAAAGACATCCATTGTTTTTGGGTAGGAAGATCCAGTATAGTGAAAATGGCCATATATTAAAACTTCTATATAGATTGAATGCAATCTTAACTGAAATTCCAACAGCATATTTCACAGACCCTGAGAAAACAATCCAAAAATTCGTTTGGAACCAGAAGAGACCTAGAATAGCAAAAGCAATTCTAGGCAACAAAGACAAGGCAGGGGGAATCACAATCCCCAACTTGAAACTATACTACAAAGCTACTGTGTTAAAACAGTATGGTACTGGCAAAGAAACAGACCTGAAGATCAATGGAACAGATTAGAAGATGCAGAAACAACTCCAGACATACTCAGCTATCTAATCTTTGACAAAGGAGCCAAACACTCTCACTGGAAGAAAGGTAGCCTCTTTAATAAACAGTGCTTGTCAGTTTGTAATTGCTAAAACTTGGCAACAGCCCAATTGCCCATCAAGTAGAGACTGGATAAAGAAGATGTGGGTTTTTAAACATAAAATGGAGTACTACTCAACCATAAAGAAAGAGAAACTAGAGACATTTATAGCTAAATGGATGTACATTGAGGCCATACTGTTAAGTGAAATAAATAGGACAAACGTGTAAATACCGAATAGTTTCTTTGGTATGAAAAACTACAAGTGTAAATAAGGATTGAAATGTATAATTGATGTATGAAATAGGAAGAAAAGCCGGGGATTTAGCTCAGTGGTTCTGTCACTTGTCTCAAAAGTGCAAGGACCTGAGTCTGATCCCCAGTATCAAAACAAAAAAAAAGAAAAGAAAAAAAAAAATAGGAAGAAAAGGTTTAAAGGAGTAGGGGAAGTGGGAGGGGTAGGGGAAAGGAAAGGAGGGAAAGAAAAAAAACATGAGAAAAGAAAAAAATGGAAACAAAGTCTTTGTAAATAGGGAAGAGAGGGCAGGGGAATGGGGAAAAAATAAGAACCAAGATGCATCATGTAAAGATACAAGATCCAAATGATGAATGTAACTCTATTGTATACCTAAAATGTACCAATCTATTTAATTAAAAAAATTTTTTAAATGGTGTTGGAAAAATTGGGTTTCAACTTGCCAAAGACTAAAACTAGACCTATATCTCTCACCATGCACTAAACTAAAATTGAAATGCATCAAAGATCTAAATATTAAAACACAAACACTAAACCTGCTAGAAAATAGGATAAGTAGAATACTTGAAGGCATTGGCGTAGGAAAAGACTTTATGAACAAAACTTCAGTTGCACATCAACTAACTCAAAGAATCAACACCTGGGACCCTATCTTATTAAAAAGCTTCTGCACAGCAAGAGAAACCACCAACAGAGTGAAGAGACAACCCACAATGTGGGAAAAATTTTTTACCAGCTGTTCCTCAAACGAAGGTCTACTATCTAGAATATATAAAGAACTTTAAAAAGTCAGACCTCCCAGATTTAAAGGCCCAATCTAAAAATGGGCACCCTGAGCCAGTCCCAGCACCTGGAGGGAAGCTCCCCCACCACCATCCCAGGCTCCTAGGGCAGAGAAGCTCAGCCAGTCCCAGAACCCAGAAGGAAGCTCCCCCACTGCCATCTCAAGCTCCTAGGGCAGAGAAGCAGAGTCACGTGGGCGCCAGAAGCACACCCCCCCCCCATGGAAATGAGAAGACACATAAACAAGCCTTAAAAACAGACTTCTTGATCACCTACAGCAACCCCAAAGGGAAACGAGATGGAACACTCTGATACTCAACCACCTGGACTCTCTGAACTGGCAACAAAAGAGGGTCTGGGAAAGAAAAATGAAATCAGAAATAATTACTCAGATAACAGCAAAGATGTTGCTCGTGGTGCAAGACATGATTAATAAATCTAGAGAGGACACAGATAAAAAAATAGAGGATCTGAGGAACATGATGGAATCCCAACATAGGAAACAAATGGAATCCATAAAACAGATACAAACAGATTTCCAAGAGATTAAAAACTCCATCAAAAGTCTGTGCAGCAGAATGAACCAATGTGAGGATAGAATTTCACATATAGAAGATAAGACTGCAATTAGTGAGGAGGAAAAGAAAAATTGCTTTAAAACTGTAAAGGAACACGAGAAATCAATCCAGCAGCTGCTAGACGATGCAAAGAAGAATAACATAAGACTGATTGGAGTCAATGAAGAAAGAGGGGAGAGTGCAGATGACATAAAAAAACTCTTCACAGAAGTGATGGCAGAAAACTTCCCAAGGAGGGGAAAAGAACTTGACATACAGATAAGTGAGGCATATAGGACTCCAGCTAGCCTTAATAAAAAAGAATCTACACATAGGCATATAATAGTTAGGATTCCAGAAATCCAACGGAAGAATAAAATTCTACAAGCAGTGAGAGAAAAGAAACAAATCACATACAAAGGAAAGCCCATCAGAGTCACAGCAGACTTCTCAATGCAAACCCTCAAGGCAAGAAGAGCTTGGAGTGATGTATTTCAAGCCCTAAAGGAAAACAGCCTCCAACCCAGATTGATGTACCCTGCAAAACTATCTTTCAAAATGGATGGACAAATAAGATACTTTCATGACAAAGAGCACCTCAGGAACTTCATGAATACCAAACCATCACTCTAAAAAATTTTAGGCAATACCCCAGGAAAAGACAATGAGGATCACAACCCCAGGAAACCCAGCAGAATGAATTCATTGGGCGTGACAAATTAAATGCAAAGCGGGAGAATCCAACGAAAAGAAAAAGTCATGACAAGGCTTTTAAAACTTGACTTCATCTCCTTAATGAGTGTATAATTCAATCTTATTATTGTACTGATTAGTATTTTTCTGATTCTAGAGTTGCACACCATTCCTTGTGCTATACTGGCTATTTATCATCTTCTTACGTCTACCTTTTAATTGGGTTGTCTATTAATGAGCTGTAAGGGTTCTTTATATATTGTGGTCATAGGTTATATGCATTGTAAATATGGTCTGTTTAAGGACTACTTTTCATTTTAATGATGTCATTTCAAGTTCTAAATTTTGATGGAATCGCATTTATCAATATTTTCTTTTATACAACATTTTTTTGTATCTTAGGTAGTTCTTGCCTACCCTGAATTCATAAATATTTTCCCTTATAATTTCTTCTTAAAGTTTTATACTTGTAGGCTTTCTTATTTAGGTTCATAGATCTCTTCAAGTCATTTTCACGTATGGAAAAATAGGGTTGAGGTTAATTTTTTATATACGGATACCAGGTGTTCTAGTGCCATTTGCTGAAAACACTATCTCTTCCTTGGCTCTTGAATTGAGTTTATATTCTATAAAATGCTAATGTTAAATAATCTTTCAAAACTCAGGGGACCATATATGTGTGGCTCTATTTCTAGATTCTCTGTTTTATTCCAATGATCTATACGTCTTTCCTTACACCAACACTGCCTTGATTACTGTAGCTTTAGAAGAAGTCTTAAAATTAGGTACTAAACATCTTCCAACACTGTTTTTGTTTTTGTTTTTGGCTTTTCTAGGTCCTTTGTAGTCCTACATAACTTTTAAATTTCAATATCCAGTTCTTCATTTATAACAAGTATACACAGACCTGAATTTTTATATATACCTTGTGTTTTCTAATCCTGCTAAATTCAAATACAAGTTCTAGGGGCTCCTAGAGATTTCTTAGTATTTTCTCTGTAGATGATCATTTCATCTACATATAAAGATTTTGCTTCTGCCATGCCAATCCTATCCTAATTGTGTCATTTTATTGCCAGACTATTTTGGTGGGGACTAGGTTTCAAAGTTTAATGGACAGATAAAGAGTAAGCATATCTGCCCTTGTTCCCCACCTTAAGGAGAAAGTATTGTATCTTCTCCATTTATATAAGGCATTCTCGCTGGAAATATGCCTTTAATTTGTTGAGAAGTTTCTGTTCTACTTCTAGTCTCCTGATAGCTTTTACCATGAACAACTCTAGAATTTAGTCCAATACTTTTTCTCCAACTAGTGACAGGATCATATGGCTTTTTCCCTTCCTCTGTTTAAATGATGACTTTTAGGGGTGGATCTTCCAATGCTGAACCAACACTGCCATCCCTATAACAAAACCACTTTCTACATCCTGCCAGATCTGACTTCTAATAGTTTGTTTTGTTAAACAAATTTCTATCTATATTCATACTTTTTTCTTCTATTATCTTTATCCAGTTTTAGGATTAGTACAATGTTCAGTTCCTACAATGACGGGAGAAGTGTTCCTTCTTTTTTCTGCTGTAAATGTTTGATATAATTTATCAGTTAAAATGTTTATGAGCTGGCTGTTGTCATATAGGTAGGTTTTCAAGCTAGGAATATACTTTCTTTAATAGGTGCTATTCAAATTTTATATTTCCTCCAGAGTTAGTTTCATTAATTTGTCTTCCAAGGTACTTCTTAGAAGTTGTCAAATTTATTTCAAAAAAGTTTTTTGTAATATGCTTTCTATATCCTTTTAAATTCTGTAAAATCTGTGGTAATGTCTCCTAGATCTTAATATTGTAATTTAAAAAATGTATTACTGATATTGTGTAACAGGAAGAAAAGGTCTAAAAGAGCAGGGAAATTGGGAGCGGTAGGGGAAGGGAAAAAAGAGAAAGGAAAAATTATGAGAAGAGGAAAAAAAATGGAAATAAGGTCTTTGCAAATAGGGAAGGGTGGAGGGGGTGAAGGGAGGGCAAAGGAAGGGGGAAAAAGTAAGAACCAAGAAACTCGTGTAATGGTACAAGATCCCAATGATGAATGTAACTGTATTTTATACCAAAAATGTACCAATAAACTTAATGGGAAAAAAAATAAAATAAGAATAGGCACCTGAGATGAACAGACATTTCTCAGATGAAGTAGTAGAAACACCAAATAAACATATGAAAAATGCTCAACACCACTGGCCATTCGAGAGATGCAGATGAAAACAACGCTGAGATTCCACCTCACTTTAGAAAGAATGGCTTACCAATAACAAATGCTGGTGGGGTTGTGGTGGGGCGGAAGGAACACTTCTCCACTGATGGTGGGAGTGTAGACTGGTGCAACCACTGTGGAGATCAGCCTGGAGATTCCACAGGAAACTAGGATTAGAGGTCCCATTTAACCCAGCTATTCCCTTCCTGGATTTCTTCCCTTTCTTAAAGTAATTCTGCTTAGAGAATGGTTTTCAATTAGTATACTTAAGATAATATTTTAATTTTGATGCTTTACCAAAACCTTTATCTCTTATTGACTAATCTGCATATCTATCATCTATCTATCAAATGCACATCATTTTAAATTTACACAATTATTTCTAGTTTGGATTTTGATTCAGACTACATTTCAAGAAGAGGGAAAGAGAGAAAGATTATATTCATAGCGGGCATAAGGAGACCTGGGTTCTGGTCTTGTTTTTACATTCAACCTCTTGTGTTTCTGTGTCTTTTACAGCCTGGGGTTGATGGCATCCAATGTTCCTTTCAGTTTTAAAGGTTCAAAAGTGATGACTTGCATCTTTCCCTCGATGAATCCAGCACTGCCCCCCGGGAACAAAGGAAATTGAGAGAGTAACCCAGGTACCAGAAGGAGGGAAGAAAGGATGAAATTTGGAGCCAGGGATGGTGGTGTGTGCCTATGATCTCAACATTCTGGAAGGCTAAAGCAGAAGTATCACAAGTCTGAGCCTAGCAAGGGCAACTCAGTGAATAACAGAGACCCAGTCTCTAAACAAACAACCAAATGAAAAGTAGAGCTGAGAAGGGCCAGGGATTTAGCTCAGTGGTTCCGACACCTGCCTCGCAAATGCAAGGTCCCAAGTTTGATCCCCGGTACCAAAAACAAACAAACAAAGTAGAGCTGCAACTATAGCTCAGTAGGAAGGCCCTGAGTTCAAACCCCAATACTGGCCCATACAAAGGATTCAGTAACATTTTCTTGGCCTCGGCTTTCTCAGCTTCCTACTTAAATGATATATGATGTGTAGAGAGTTCCAAGTTCAGAGCTACTCACAGCTTATAGTATATCTGATTCCTTCTCATTCTCAGTGAGTGTTGCACTCAATCTTAAGTATATAGAATCATATCCACAACATACACAGATATCTAAAATATCTAAAGCTTGTTCAGTTTGGGTTGAGTTGTGTCTACAAATAAGCCTTGAGGGTGAATGAAGTGAATTCCAAGGACCTACCAGAAGGAAACAGGACACAGAGTGAAGAATGGTTCTTTCCTGTCTAATTTCAGAGCCAGAAATCTGATCCAGCTTCTGACAGCCACATGCCCATAGTTTGCCACTGGTTCCCTTTCTTCAGACATTTCCTGTCCAGGTCACACACTGATTCTTTTTTCTCAAACACTCCACTTACCTTATTGCTTCCCTAGGTGCTGATTTATAATGCATCCTGTTACTTGTCACATCTCATCTCTATGCTGTTTATTTACTTATTTATCCTTATTGCGTAGATTTAAGGTGTACAGCATGATCTTTTGATATATATGATAAATTAACTTATAGTCAAGCAAATTAACATATCCACTACCTTGCATAATTATCTTGTGTGTGTGTGTGTACAGCAAAGGCACTTAAAATCTGTTCATATGTATTACAAGCATGTACTAATAAAAAGTTCTAAAAATCTATTAGCAACTTTGTAGTACACAATATTTTAAACTATAATCAACATGCTGTACATTAAATATCTAGACTTACCCTATATAGATCAAAGATCTCTGCCTCTACACCTATTCCCTAATTTATCAGTTCTCAGACTTCAGCTGCACGGAACCACCTGAAGGCCTTGCACTGAGTATAGCATATCTTGAGTGATGGACTTGTGCTAGGCCTCTCCTCCAGAGTTTCTCTCACACCAAGACTGGAGTAGAGTCCTAATTTGCATTTCTAACAAGTTGCAATGTAGTGAGAACACAGTTGCCCTGATTCCTTTCCAGGGGAAACAGTTGAGTTTCTCTGACTTGTATCAACTCCACTACTTATCTTTAGGACCTCTTCCAATCTTCTCGACACCTGAACTTCTATTCCTGATCTGGGTTTGTTTGTTTGTTTGTTTTGTGGTATCAATATTTGTGCCATTGAAATTTCCCCTTATTATGTCCTTCAAGTACCCTGTTATCACTGCTATTCTAATTAATCTTTTTCTTGCCAATATAATCTAGCTCTAACTACCAACCCAACCATCTTTTCTCCTGCTGCAAATTTTCCTGAACTTGAACTTGTAATCTTCACCTGCTGTTTTAACTCATTATTCATGATTCCCTTTCAATTTCCAGAAATTTCCCAAGTTGCTCCTCCTGTATAATCTGAAAAGTTAAAAATTATTCTCCTTTTTCCTCATATCCAATGGATTTACTTATCATATAGTAATGGCAATCAATATTTTCTGACTTCCCATTGTATTTCAGGCACATACTATGCACTACATAATTATATACAGAAATAGCTCACGTGAAGATCATCCTTATGTCAATTTTATGAATGAAGTAGTATTACTTTACAGATTAAACATAAATTAGGCTCAGAGAAATGACATATTTCACCCAACAGCCCAAGTGAAGAAACCAGGGTTGGACTTAGTTCTAATTCTTCATCCAATGTGTTTAAATATTTCTGTAGTCTCCCTTTATCCATGGAGGATATGTGCCAAGACCTCAGTGGATGTCTAACACCACAGATAGAATTGAGCCCAAATATACTGTTTTCTCCTATACATACATGCCTATATACAATGAAAAAAGTTATGTGAATGTGGTCTTTTCAAAAGATCTTATTGTACTGTAAATTTTTAAAATTAATTTTATTGGTACTTTTAGGTATACAATACAATGACATTCATCATTGGAAATTTGCACCTTTACGTAATCACTCTTGGTTCTGATTTTTCCCCCATTCTCCTGCCCTCCCTTCAACCCCTCCATCCCTCCCTATTTACAAAGACTTTGTTTCCATTTTTTCGTTTTCTCATATTAATTCCATTCCCTTCTTTCCTTTCCCTTACCCTCCAATTCTCTTCTCCTTTGCCCCTTTTCTTCCTATTTCACATTATCTATTATACCTTTTAGTCCTTATTTACACTTTCAGTTTCTCACACTAGAGAAACTATTCAGTATTTACACGTGTGTCCTATTTATTTCACTTAAGAATATCACCTCAATGTGCATCTATTTAGCTATAAATGTCTCTAATTTCTTATTTTTTATGGTTGAGTAGTACTCCATTTTATTAAAAAAACCCACATTTTCTTCATCCAGTCTCCAGTTGATGGGCAATTGGGCTGCTTCCAAGTGTTAGCTATTACAATTGTGCTGCTATGAACATGGGTGCACATATATCACTGTGGTATGATTCTTTTAATTCTTTGGGGAAAATACCAAGCAGGGGAATAGCTGGGTCAAATGGGACTTCCAGTCCTGGTTCTTTGAGGTATCTCCATACTGATTTCCACAGTGGTTGCACCAGTCTATACTCCCACCAGCAGTGGAACAGGGTTCCTCTTTCCCCACAGCCCCGCCAGCATTTGTTATTGGTTGATTTAATGATAGCAGCCATTCTTTTTGGGGTGAGTTGGAAAATCTCAGCATTGTTTTCATTTGCACCTCTCAAAGGGCCAGTGATATTGAACATTTTTTGTATGTTTATTTGCTATTTCTACTTCTTTGTCTGAGAAATGTCTGTTCATTTCAGATGCCCATTTTTGGATTGGGTCGTTATTTGGGAGGTCTGATTTAATAAATTGTGCTGGGAAAGTTGGGTTTCAACTTGTCAAAGATTAAAACTAGACCTATATCTCTCACCATGCACTAAACTAAAATCAAAATGGATT
This sequence comes from Heterocephalus glaber, assembly GCF_053883595.1. Taxonomy (NCBI): domain Eukaryota; kingdom Metazoa; phylum Chordata; class Mammalia; order Rodentia; family Bathyergidae; genus Heterocephalus; species Heterocephalus glaber. The sequence goes on along the minus strand of NW_028258320.1, from coordinate 43,257,986 downwards.
AAAGATCTAAATATTAAAACAGAAACGCTGATCCAGCTGGAACAGAGGTTAGGTAGAACTCTTGAAGACATTGGTGTAGGAAAAGATTTTATGAACAAAACCTCAGTTGCCCATGAACCAGCACAAACAATCAGCAAGTGGGATCTCTTATTAAAAAGCTTCTGCACAGCAAGAGAAGCCACCAATGGTGTGAAGAGACAGCCCACAATGTGGGAAAAATTTTCCACCTGCTGTTCCTCAGACAAAGGTCTACTATCTAGAATCTATAAAGAACTTAAAAAAATCAGCCTCCCAAATGTATTGTAAATTTCAATCTCAGTATACAATTATTTTTTCCTTTTCTTATTGAAATCTTTCACTTTTTCACTTGATATATTTGACATATCTGAATTGCTAGCACCACTACTATTTTACTTCGGAGATTTATTTATGCAACATAAAGGTTTCTTGAATCTAGACACTGTGTTACTACAACAGTCCATCTGATAAATGAGGCAGGTACTAAGTGACTAACAGGCAGGTAGCATATACAGTGTGGATGCACTGGACAAAGAAACAGTTTATACAGCAGACTGGACAGAGCAGAATTGGGTGAGATTTTATCATGTTATTCAGACTGGTATACAATTTAGAACGTATAAGTTGTTTATTTCTGGGATTTTTTCATTTAAAATTTTTGGACCCCAGTTGATTGCAGGTAACTGAAATCACAAAAAGTGAAACTGCACTCCAGAATAAGCATCAGAATCACTAAGTACTTATGTAATTGCCAAGTTCTGTCTCTAATGCCCTATTCTTAGCTGAGTGTGGTCACAGCCTCAGAATCTGAATTCTTAACAGTACCCCCATCATCAGGTGTTCTGAGAATATACATTTTGAAAAACAGTATTGACATAACTGGCCATGTCCTCTCTTTAACACTTCCCTCTGTTGCTATGATACAATTTTTTTTGGTTCTGTGGGCTCTCTCATTCTGTTGCTCTACATCTCCTGTTTCTTCCTCTGCCCATATCTCTGCCCCTCAGACTGCCCTCCACCTGCTCCTCCCTCTGTTTTCTGTCCCCAGGAGTAGTGCTCCAATTTGGGCAGATGGTTCCCAACCTTACCCTTCTAGTGCCAACCTCCTGGTGGGAGCCATGGAGCAGTATGAAATGATTTTGGAATAGAGATGAGCTTCAGCCCAGGTCCTGGACAAAGCTATGAGGCAGATAACATTGATCCTGTTGCTCATTGCACCACTTTACCCTTGATCTTTCCTATTGCCCATGAGATCTCTGTGCTTTGCAGTTTTCTAATCAAATCAGCTCAGCAAAAGAGCTGATCATTTTACACTGTCACACTAAAGTGTTAATTCTTTTAATCATTTACATTTTTAAAGCCCTTTCTCACTCTGTGGGTTCAACTGTTGTTCATGTATTGAAGACATTTCAAGCTTCACTTAGCAGATAGGGAGAAATTTAAAAGGAAATCCTGACTGAGAAGATAGGAAGGTGAGCAGGTTAGGGAGGAGGTTTTCTCTTCCCCTGACAGTCTTTTGGAGCTTTGACGCAAAAGCAGCTAGAAACACTGCTGGGAGGGCAGGACTTGGCCTTTCTGGTCTCTCACAAACCCCAGGACCCTGGGCAGAGACAAACAATAACTGCAGCTGCTGCAGGCCTGTCCCTAGAAGCACAGAGGATGCGGATAGACTTTAGAGATGGCCATTTGGCTGGCTTCCTGGCACCCCTACCCCCTGCACCCAGAATGGTTGACTCCTTCATCTCAAATCTCAGATTTCTATTATGAGCAGCCAATCCTGACCACCAGCTTACAGAGGCCCCTCTTGGTGATTTTCTTTGTCAGCAGCTGTCTCCCTTCATTGGCTTGATCATAGTTTTAATTATTTTATTTACATATTCTTCCTGTCACTTACCTGGAAAATAAGGCTCAAGAGAGCAGGGACTATGTCTGCCTCCCTCCCAGCTATGCTCATAGAATCATTCTGGTTCATAATAGATAGTAAGTCTTTGTAGCAGGAATGGCTGTGTAGTTATACCTCCCCAACCTGGCACTTACACAGTCCTTGAGAGCAGAACAGTACTACTCTCAGTAGCTAGCCTGGTGCTAAACAACTAAAGGGGCAATAGAGAGCAGCATGTTTGTTTATCTTACTGCTGGATTAGGGTTGGGGAGGGCCTTGGAGGCGACATCAGGAAAAATTGCTAAAAGACTTGGAAAGCAAAATACATTACTGTCTATCCTGTCTAGCACACTACTGAGTTGTCCAGGTTTTCATTGTCTTTGAGCTATTTGACAACTTTGTAAAAAACTGATAGTAATGCAAATGATTCTTGACCATAAAGATGCAAATTAATTTTGTCTGGTGGAGGAGCAATCGATAAATCTGTGCTGGACACATAAACTGGTACACATCAGTATGTGGATGATCCTTGAAGTCATAGGAATGGCTGATAGATTAAGGTACAAAGAATACTTGGTCGTAGCCTACCACACAATAAGAGCCTCAGAAGGCATCTGAGAAGAGGGAAAACTAAGTGTGATGTCATGGAAGCCACGAGAGACAAATGACCTTACTCTTGACCTCTATCACCTCCTTCTCCTATGATCCATTCAGTGGCTGTTTAATTCTTGTCAGCATCCAATAAATAGGACTTATGTTCTTAGCAGAGGATTTTCAAAAGCATACTTCCTTTTCAGCAGTTATGCTACTTAGGATAAGATGCATATAGACATTGTCAAATAAAAAGCAAATTTGACCTTAATAAGAAGAGACTGTTATTTAAAAAAAGATTATTGCAAGGGGGAATGCTGTGACTATAAGATCTGCCAGTGTCTCAAGAACTAGGCACAGGGGATTTCATTTTTATTTTTCCTTCCTTCTTTCCTTAACTTCCCTCCTTCCTATATTAGGAATCAGGATATTAAATTTAAAATCAAGATTTGTAAATTCTTTTGAAAAGTGTATTGCTCCAGCAATTCTGGCCTGTTATATGTCTCCTACATTACTAAACAAAATTCCTGATGACAATGTATGTTACTTAAAAAGTTATTTTTATGAATACAAGCATTACTTTGGATGCTATTCTTTTATGCAGCCTAAACAAAGACTGTCATATAATTTCCATCTCCTAGTTACTGCTGCTCACCTGAACCTATTCAGTCACTTGTGTTTTCTGGTATGTTGAAGTTTTTCCATTTCCTACAACCAGTTGTCATCTCTGGTACCAGGATAAATAGCCAAAGAGAGTTTACTGTCAGAGAATTGTTAATCAAGGCATTATTTAGAGAAATTGCTTACTAGTTGGGTGTGGTGGTGCATGCTTCAAATCCCAGCACTCGGGAGGTTAAGGCAGAATTGCTGTGTGTTCAAGACCAGCCTGGGATAGTGAGTTCAAGACAAGCTGAATTTCACAGCAAGACCCTGTCTCCAAAAAACCTTTAAAAAAAGCAAAAGAAAAAAAAATAGAAATTTCTTACTATTTATGTTGCCTCAACTGACTGCATAATAATGATGACATGTGTCCCTAAGTGCATGCCTTGCTTCATTGGATATTTGCCTTGATCATACAAGCACACTCTCTATGTGGTAAACTTAGTGCTCATAAACTTTAAGATCATATGATTTGGTCAGTTCTTACTTACACCTTATATAAAAGGTTGTTGTTGGTGTTTATTGGTGAAGGTGGGAGGCCTGGGGGGACATTCTCATACTCCTTTTCCTTTGGATGCAAAGTCAGCACAGTTTGGAGTACAGAGTTGAACCCTGTAGTTTAAGCATTTTTGAACTTAAACAAATCCTCTGTATCTGAAGCATTTTTGGTCTTCCAACCTTCAGGATTAAGGCTTCTTTCCTGGTATTTCTATATCCCTCTGGGCTGTCCCTATTACCACTTACTACCACTGTATTGTAATTGTCTGTCCCTGTGTCTGGGTCTGACCTAGAGGTGAATCTTGATGGTGGGGATTATGTCTTTCCCATGACTATAGCCTCAGGCCCAGCCAGCTCTTCAGGAAAGATCCAGAGGCACAGCACCTATCAACCTTCATTATTACAGTGGATCTCTCCCCTTTGCAGTTACTGGATGAGGCATGAAATCTTCATAGCTATAGATATTATGTGACAAAAAATCAGCACATCAGTATTCCAGGGACATTTAGTATTCCTATTTCTGCCTCACATCTTATATGTCCCAGTAAGTGCCTCTCTGTCTTTATAGGCATATGCCACCATGCCCGATTTAGCCATCTATTTTTTAAAACTCAAATAAATGTAATCTATCTTGTTCTAAGCCAGGTAATAGTTTTCCTGGTGGGCATAGGGAAAGTGACTAGAAACAGGGACAAGGCAAGAAACACGGGGGTCTGGAAAAATAATATTCTGCTTCTGATCCTGGTGTTCATTATATGAATGGTTCATTTGCACCTATGCCATATATATATATATATATATATATATATATATATATATATATGAGCAACTTAGTGAAACACTGCCTCAAAATTAAAAATAAAAAGGGTTGGGTAGGGCTGGGGATTTAGCTCAGTGGCACTGCACCTGCCTCGAAAGTGCAAGGTCCTGAGTTCCATCCCCAGTACAAAAAATAAAGGGGGGGAGATGGGGATGCTTCTCAGTGGTATAGCACTCAGTGCCACAAAAACAAAACAAAACAGAAAACCAACACTCCAAAAATTGATAGATAATATTTTATGTATTTACTATGCACAGCATATTATTTTAAAGTATATATACAATGTTGAATGAATAAGTTTAACTAATTAATATTTGTATTACATCATATATTTATCATATTTACTTGCTTTTATTTTTATATAAAGGGGGTCATGTATGTATTCTTTTGCATATGCAATACTCTTTTGCTCAGCATTATGTTTTTGAGATTCAGTCATACTGCTGTGTATATAGTCCTAGGTTGTTCACTTTCATTGATGTACAGAATTCCACTATGCAAATAAACTACAATTTATTGTACTTAACCATTTTTCTAATGTCAATAGACATTTGGATTGCCTTCAGTTTTTTCCTCACAAACAGAGTTGTTATTAGCATTCTTTCAGTGACTGTATATAGAGTTCCCTGCTGAAAATATACTGAGTGGAATATTTGAGGCATAGGATATGTATATTCAGCATTAGTAGGTACTACTGAACACTTTTTTTCCACAAGTAGTTGTACCCTTTATATGCCCACCATCAGCATGTAAAATTTAAAATTATTCTACAGCTTTACCAGTTTTATATCTGTCCCTTTCATTAAGCCATTCTGGTTGGTGTTAATTTGCACTGTGTTCTTAATTTTCATTTCTTAGGTTTCTGCCTTTTATATAATGATTTTTAAAGTTCTTTATATATTTTGATAATTTGTTGGATATATCAGACATTTTTTTCCCTTGTGACAGAACTCAGGACCTTGCGCTTCCAAGGCAGGCAGCAGAACCACTGAGCTAAATCCCCAGCCCCCCTTTTTATTTTCTTAATAAAGTCTTTTGAGGGAACAGAAGTTCTTAATTACTTATTTTTTCCTTTATGGTTAGGTCCTGGTGTGTCCTATTTAAGAAAGTTTTTTCAACTCTAAGAAAGATATTGCGAGGTTGGATGCAGTGGCACACACCTATAATTCCAGCTATTCTGGAGGCTGAGACAGGAGAATTGCAAGTTTGAGGCAAGCCTGGGCAACCTAATGAAACCTCATCTCAAAATGAAAAACAGAAAGGCTAAAGATATTGCATGCACGAGGCCCTTGTTTCAATACCCAATCCTGCAAAAAGAAATTTTTTAAAGAAAGAAATTATGGTGCCATTTTTCTGTTTTCTTTTGTATACTGTTTGGTAGAAATCAGGAGTTTTAAAAACCATATTATCCAGTCGACCCAGACCTGTTTATTTTAGAAAAACCATAATTAACCGGAGGTCATTGATTATGGGACTATATATATATGGATATGTTTCAGGACCATATTTGAGGAGGAGTAAACTGTTAAACTTATTCTCTGAAAAGAATGCCTGTAATCTGATTCTTTCCTGATGTAGCATTTATTACACAGGTACTATGAACCAGACATCATTTTACCTGCATCATTTAACTTTTAATAGGTCTTCATCTTTCAATGATGTTTCAAAGTCTTTGTTATGCTTACAGGATTTGTCTGCTTCATTTAATTTTAAACTTCATCAATATCTATAGATACTATCACTATCTTATTTTATAAATGAGGAAATAAAGTCTCAGAAAAATAATTTGCCCAAAGTCTCCTAGTTCGTGAATGACAAGATCAGATTCCAATGCAGGTCTGGTTGACTTTGAAGTCAGAAAAGTTTTGATGCAGAGGACAACAATAATGTTGTGTTGGAGGGGTGGAGGATGGAAAGGAATGGGGACCCACAAAAGAGATGGAACAGATAAAGAGTGAAGGGGTGGAGAATGCTAGAAGAAAGTATACAACATTATCATTTTGCATGGAAGAAGTATTTTAATCTTTTATATGTTTTGGTATAGTTTCAAATTCCCATCCCAACTCATCATTTCCCCAAGACAATGTCAGTTTTTCACTTACCTCTTTCAGGTTCATCAAGATACTCATCTTCTTTCAGGTCTCTTCAGCTTTGAAAGCATCTTTAACTTCTGTGCACTTTACCCAATATACCCAATGACTCATAACTTCTACCCTCTATTTCTTCAACTCACTCTTTTTTTTTTTGGTACCAGGGATCAAACTCGGGTCCTTGTGCTTGCAAGGCAAGTGACGGAACCACTAAGCTAAATCCCCGGCCCCTTCAACTCACTCTTCAATTAAATTCTTCATTTCCATTGCCAGCACTTCCTGCCAGTTGTTCTGATAAACTTATCTGACAATTTTTCTTCATGAAAAATAGATTCTAATCTTCTAAATGTCAGAAATTACCATAGGCTTTATTGAAAGGCAATAAATAAGGTGTTCAGTAGTATGAACTTTGGAGTCAGTAATAACTGTGTCCCTATTTACTTGCTCATAACTCTGGGAGAATTAATTTCTTTAAGTCTGTTTCCTTATATGTAAAATGGGGACAATAGTACCTAAAAGTTTTGAACTATTATGTGTGCCACACTGTGCTGAGCAATGAGGACTAAAAAAGTAGAGGAAGACAGACACTACTAAATTATTCATATGTACTTATGTAGTTAATTGCTGCAGAAAGTAATATGTGTACCATGGTAATCCTACCCAGTCTGTGAATTACAATGACAATTTGGTCATGAAAGCCTTCTTTCATCTAAGCTCAGGTTTGAAGGATAAAAAGGAATCAGACAAATATGGAGGGGATTCCAGGTGGAGAGAAAAGTAAATCTGAAGAGGCTGAAGTCTTAGCAAATGTTGTGAGAAACACGTGGTTCTGATTATCTACTGATATATAACAAGCCACTACAAAACATTTAATTTAATTTGCTTATGAATCTGCAATCTGGGTGGGTTCAGCAGAGACAGCTCATTTCTACTCTATTTTAAGTCAGCTACAGAAGGAGACAGAAGAGCCAAGCAAGAGCTCTATTGTCTTTTGCAATTTAGTTTTAGATTTTTCTCTCTCTCTTTTTTTTTTTTTGGTACCAGGGATCGAACTCGGTACCTTGCACTTGTGAGGCAGGCAGCAGAACCACTGAGCTAAATCCCTGGCCAGTCTTAGATTTCTCTTGACATTATTTGTACTGTACTCACTGACATTCCTAGCTGGGTCCATAGGTACCAGCTTGCCATGGAGGAGTAGTGTCATAAGAGAGCATGTGTAGGCCTGGGGATTTAGTTCAGTGGTTCCATCACCTGCGCAAGCGCAAGGTCCCAATACCAAAAAAAAAAAAGTGTAATGGGAAATACTGGTGTGATCATTTTTGGAAAATGAAATCTCAAAGATATACAGTATTAGTAGAATAGACATTTATAGTTTGTATTTCAAAAATTACCTGGTATTATTACCTCCATCACCACCCAATTTCCCTCACCACTACCTCATATCTACCATTTGTTGCTTCATTGGAGTTATACAACATTGATGCATGATTACATTTACTTATTCATTGAAATAACACGTTTTACAGATTGTGAACCACAAGTTCATGCCACTTTCTAGGCATTGGCACATGAAAGAAAATATTGTGGTTACTATTCACATAGTCTGTTTTTCTTATTAGTCAACCCTCAAGGTTAAAGAATGGCGTTTATATGTTTATAGCCCTGATAACCATGCGAATCCTTTGCCCAGAGTAGGCACTTAATAAATATTTGTGTGTTTTACTATTGTTGAGCTATAATTGCTAATTTGAAATTTTCTGATCAGGTAGATTTTACACCATTTTCATTGTTTTAAATTCAGATCACGTGATCTATCCCTAGCATGTATTTTCACTCTACTCCTTTTCAGTAGCTGCTCAAAGCAAAAAATAAAAATCTTTGCTTAAATGGACTGTAGTGACAGAAATGAAATTCTTAGAAATGTTGGAACCAGAAGCTACTTCCCACACAATCCATTCGTTGGGGGCGGGGCTCTGGGTCTTCAGGAGAGGCAAGTACCACCCAGTTTTAAACCCTCACTAGGTTTGCACCTCTCTTTCCTTATTTATTTAAAAACAAGGCTCTTAGCAGCACAGAGTTGTTGGAAGAGTAAAATGAAGCAACAGTCAAAAAGATACTAGAGAGGAAAGAAAAATGCTACTAAATGTCTAATATTGGTAGAAAGGAAATTGGATACAAGATACAGATACGTTTAGTTTTATTAGTAATAAAATTAAAGAACAAAGTATATTTTCAAGATATTTGCCAAAAAAGGATTACTTGACAAAATATTTCAATATAGAATAACATTAAACTGTGAAGCTTCCCATTGCTTTAAATTTTTATGCAAACGTTTCTATTGAAGTATAATCCAACTGCATTTGAAATAATTGCATTTGCAGTTATTTAAGTTACAGCTTTTCAAGATCACATTCACTGCGCTGGGTAAAGCAGGATGTATTTACTGTCAAGGATAGGAGCCTTGAACTGAGAAGGATATTATCTACTGTTTAGGGCAAAAGATGTACAATGAATGTGCATTAAGTGCCAAGGTTTTCTGTAAAAAGGGCCTGTTGCAGACGCCAGAGGCATGCCAATTCAATTGAACAAATATTTAATTAGGGTTTGTGATTTCCAAGTCACAGATTGGGTACTGAGGAGGAATCAAAAATGAATTACTGCAGATGCCTGAGGGAGACAAGACCTGAACTCAGTAACCAGAGTGGAAAGCAGAGTGGGCGTCTTGATGCAGAAAAGGCACAATTCAGGGAGAACCTGGTGGAGCTTAATTTAATTTTTCTTCTTGAATTTTTTTTAAAGATTCTATTTTGGATCTCTTTTCACATGTGCCAGGACCCTGGTTGGCAGAGAAACCACGACTCTGTAAAATCTCTCCTACTTCCTGTTCTTTCTTTCTTTACAAATTCGTTGAGTTCTCCTGCCACCGACACTGCATTTAGAACAGTGTCTATTGTGTGGGTGGTGAAACGATGGAAAGTTATTTTTGTTCTAATTATGAGAACTGTTTCACTGGGAGGAGAGGGGAAAGGGAGAAGCTGATCTGAGGCTGAGATGCTGCCTGAGTATGCTCTGAGGAGGCGTTACTAAGGTTACTAGGCAGAACGGCCGGTGATAGGCAGGCAGGCTTTTTCTTCTAAAACAAAGTATATTTTTAAATGACGGGCGTAGGCTGAGCTGGAGGCAGTATCACACGGTACTACTTGGTAGATTCCTTACAGGGGAAAGAATGGAACCCCAGAAAAAGTGTAGAGGTTGCGCTTCATGAAAAGCTACCAGTCTCGGCTTCCCCTTTCGGGCCTTTTCTTCGGCCACCCTTGTTTCCCATAGGTGTCCTGGTTGTAGCACAAAATCGACGTACCCGGGGACGGTGCCTTTTAGGTGTGACACGCGGCCAAGTCCGACCGGAAGTGGCTCCAGGTCGGAGCCCATAGGGAGAGGGACGGAGTGAGCGGCTGACTTAACGGCGGTGACAAGCTGCGCGGCTTTGGCGTAGGGGGTCGGCCTGTAACTCAGGCTTGATCTATGGTCGCTGCAGCTGCAACAACTCACGGGTCGAACTTGGCAGAGCAGGGAGGCACAGAAGGGAAGGGGTGTGTAAGGAAGGCCGCGAGTATATTTGGTGGCGGGAAGAAGGACCTCGAAACTTGTGCCTCCTTCTTGTGGATTGTAAAAAAAAATTTTTCGGTGACAGATTCCGGAAATACTCGGCGTCTCCGTTTTCGAGATTTTCTGACTCTCGTCAGTTTATTTCGTAGCTTGAAGTGAGTGAAAGCTTTTTATTACAACCACTGAGTATGGGACGTATAAAGCTGCCAGCGGAAAAGAAATGGGGGAGTGGGAGCAAGGGCAGGAAGTGGTAGTGCAGGTAAGGGAGCAAGATGATGATGGTGCTCATAGTTAACATTTACAGGGTTTACTGTACCAGCCACTGTTTTAAAACCCTGTAGATGTGGTAAGTCATTTAATCTTTTTATTAGCCTTATTTTATAAATGGGCAAACGGGCCCAGAAAGGATAGGGACATGCCCAAAGAAAGACGAGCGGAAAGTGCAGACCCAGGCTTTGAATTCTGGTAGACTGATTTTAGAACATGTCGCTAAGCTCCACACCATGTTTTTCCTCCATCAACATAGGAAGAAAGGGAGGATGTGGAACCAGTTCATCTTTGAAGGGTGCAAGCCAGGGTAGGGGTTTTTTGTTTTTGTTTTTGTCTGCCTTAGAGTGTGTCCCAAATTCAATGTAATGCTGGAGCCAGGAGTTTCTTTCCAACACAACTGACAACTGAAGTCTTACAGCATTTCTAATAATGCTACTTAAAAAATGAGTTGAAACAAGATAAAATTGACTAAGCCAAAGGGTAAGTTAGTTTACCTTGAATAAATGTAAAAGAAGGTAGAAATCTTTAGATATGTTGAAAAAGGTACCAGGACAGATTTCACTACTTGATAGTGTATCATTCACAAATACTGTAATTCCTATGGATATGGCTAATCATATTCCAGAGGGGCAATTAGGAATAGTTAAAATTGTGGGCATAAGAATCAAGTAGATCAGTTTAGCTGCTTATTTGCTTTATAAAATTGATTTACTTGATTCATGTCCTTGATTTTTTTCATCACTGGAATGGAGATAATAGCTCCTAACTTCAGAATCATAGGCACTGTTTGTAAAGTACTTAGTACAATGTCTGGAACAATATTGGTGATATAGTCATGCATATCTTAATGATAGGGATACATTCTGAGAAATGTGTCATTAGTTTCAACATTGTGTGAACATCATAGAATATACACAGACTTACATGGTATAGTCTACACATCTAGGCTCTATAGAATAGTCTATGGCTCCTATAAACCTTTACAACATGTACTTAACATTGTAGACACTTGTAACACAATGTATTTGTGTACATAAATGTAGAAAAAAATAATAAAAATACTAGGCAATAGGAATTTTTCAGTGCCATTTTAATCTTATGGGACCAAAGATATATATGATTTGCTATTGAATGAAACATCTGTGGGATACATAACTGTACACAGTAACTTATTAATCTGAGTCAAATAAAAGTGAAGCATTGCTGAACCTTGTATGCAGTCACCTTGCAGTTTCTGGGCCTAAGTTTCAAAGGGAAGGCCAGAGTAACCTCCCTTTTTCTTCTAGTGGTAATTAAAGGTCAAAAATGTTGTTGCCTTTTCTGAAGAGTAAGTTTGTTTCAAAATAAGTGAAAGTTTTAGATGGCTGGAAAACCCATGAACAGTAACCTGCCTACCATGCTTCTTTAAAACAATTGTGGCTTTTTAAGATCTCTTGTTTTTTAAAAATTCTGTTCTTGAACAATTGGCAATTTAGATTCTAAACTTAGGTGTTATACTCCTTTGCAGATGTATGGGCATGGAGGCTATGACTCTGATTTTAGTGATGATGAACGTGGTGGAGAATCCAGCAGAAGGAAAAAAAGGTAAGTAATTTTATTGATCTGTATTTCACATTCTTTCTAGATTGTTATGAGGTATAAATAAATAATACTGAACTTTTTTGGATTGTGTTTGTATGTATGTGAAGGCAGCTGCCTTACTGAATTAATTTTTGTTCACTAAACCATAATAAATTGATTCAAAATTAGAGAATAGTTGTGGGAAAAATAAGAAAATAAAGTTTTGTGATGGGAAGAGGTTTATTGAAAGAGAAGGAGGAAAAAGGAAAGAAATTATAGATCTCAGATTTCTCTTTTGCATGTATTCTTCATTCACCTGTTAAGGACTGTGTACTTGGAAATGTCATAGCTCAGAAGGGTCTTGGTTGGTGCTCTCTTCCTAGTACTTGCCTTCAAGGTGAGGTTAGTGTGGAGGATGAGATTGTAATGAAAGATGATTCTTTTTTTTTTTTTTTAAACCATATCTTTTATTGGTACTTTTTAGGTATGCAATATAATGACATTCATCATTGGAAATTTGCACCTTTTCATAAACTCTCTTAGTTCTTATTTTTTCCCCTTCCCCTGCGATTCCTTCAACCCCTCCATCCCTCCCTATTTACAAAGACTTTGTTTCCATTTTTTCATTTTCTCATATTAATTCCATTCCTTTCTTTCCGTTCCCCTACCCCTCCCACTTCCCCTTCCCCTTTGCCCCTTTTCTTCCTATTTCACATTATCTCTTACACCTTTGAGTCCTTATTTACACTTTCAGTTTCTCACACTAGAGAAACTATTTGGTATTTACACATGTGTGTCCTATTTATTTCACCTAAGAGTATCACCTCAATGTGCATCCATTTAGCAATAGATGTCTCTAATTTCTCATTTTTTATGGTTGAGTAGTACTCCATTTTATTAAAAAAACCACATTTTCTTGATCCAGTCTCCAGTTGATGGGCAATTGGGCTGCTTCCAAGTGTTAGCTATTACAACTGTGCTGTTATGAACATGGGTGCACATATATCACTGTGGTATGATTCTTTTAATTCTTTGGGAAAGATCCCCAACAGGGGAATAGCTGGATCAAATGGGACTTCCAGTCCTGGTTCTTTGAGGTATCTCCATATTGAATTCCACAGTGGTTACACCAGTCTATACTCCCACCAGCAGTGGAGCAGTGTTCCTCTTTCCCCACAGCCCCACCAGCATGTGTTATTGGTTGATTTCTTGATAGCAGCCATTCTTTCTGGAGTGAGGTGGAATCTCAGCATTGTTTTCATTTGCATCTCTTGAATGACCAGTGATGTTGAACATTTTTTCATATGTTTATTTGCCATTTCTACTTCTTTGTGTGAGAAATGTCTGTTCATTTCAGATGCCCATTTTTAGAATGGGCCTTTAAATTTGGGAGGTCTGATTTTTTAAATTTCTTTATAGATTTGAGATAGTAGACCTTTGTCAGAGGGACTGCTGGTGAAAATTTTTTCCCACATTGTGGGTTGTCTCTTCACACTGTGGGTGGTTTCTCTTGCTATGCAGAAGCTTTTTAGTAAGAAGAGATACCACTTGTTGATTGTTTGTGCTGGTTCACGGGCAACTGAGGTGTTGTTCATAAAATCTTCTCCTACACCAATGTTTTCAAGAGTTCTACCTAACCTCTGTTCCAGCCGGTTCAGCATTTCTGTTTTAATATTTAGATCTTTAATCCATTTTGATTTTAGTTTAGTCCATGGTGAGAGATATAGATCTAGTTTTAGTCTTTGTCAAGTTGAAACAATTTCTGCAGCACCATTTATTAAAGAGGCTATCTTTCTTCAGGTGAGGCTGTTTGGCTCCTTTGTCAAAGATGAGGTGGCTGAGTGTGTCTGGAGTTGTTTCTGCATCTTGTAATTTGTTCCACTGGTCCTCAGTCTGTTTCTTTGCCAGTACCATGCTGTTTTTATCACAGTAGCTTTGTAGTATAGTTTCAAGTTGGGGGTTGTAATACCCCCTGCCATATCTCTGTTACCTAGAATTGCTTTTGCTATTCTGGGTCTCTTCTTGTTCCAAATGAAGTTTTGGATTGTTTTTTCAAGGTTCATGAAGTATGCTGTTGGGATTTCAATTGAGATTGCATTGAATCTATATAGAAGTTTTGGAAGTATGGTCATTTTCACTATATTGATCCTTCCTACCCAGGAGCAGGGGATGTCTTTCCATTTTCTGATATCATCTTCAGTCTCTTTTTTTCAGAGTCCTATGGTTTTCAGAGAAGAGGTCTTTGATTTCTTTTGTTAGGTTGATTCCTAGGCATTTCAGTTGTTTGGATGCTATTGTGCAAGGAATTGTTTGCCCTAATTCTCTCTCAGTGAGACTGTTGTTCGTTTAGAGGAAAGCTATTGATTTTTGTGTGTTGAGCTTGTATCCAGCTACTTTACTGAATTTGGTTATTAAGTCTAGAAGGCTTTTG